>NW_028294876.1:0-121042 GCF_964341445.2 Mesoplodon mirus | reverse complement strand
CATGGTGATTTAAGTACACACAACCAGATCTGGTAGTGGGACATGTCTCTATCTCCTTGCATGAAAATAAGAGGGGGAAGTTCAGCAGTTAAGAGAACTAAGATGACTCCTTCCTCTACCTCAAGTAATTTGAATGTTAATGCTTCTAATAATATTTATTGAATTTAATATCCATTGTGCTTTCTTCTTGGTGCATTGCCTTTTCTTCTAATCTTTTTCTAAAAATATGTTGCTGAATTTCAAGGATTTGTTGATTTTCCTAGTCCATTTTTCAAAAAATTGATTTCTAATTTCCTACATCATTGGAGAGAGAGAATGCACTCTATGATTTCAATCCTTTGTAATTTACTATGGTTTTCATTAGAAATTAATATTTCAGTATATTAAAATCTATTCATTCTGCACTTTTAAAATAAGCAACAACGATATGCTGTACAGCACAGGGAAATATAGAAATTATTTAATAATAACTTTAAACAGTATAATATATAAATATTTTGAATCACTTGTTATAAACCTGAACTAATATAATATTGTAACTCACCTATACTTTAAGAAAAAATATAAAAATTAAAAAGAAATTTTAAGTACCCCTGGATTAGGATGTACAAACCTGTGAAGGATGTCACTCTCAGCCAAAGAGAGAAAAGCTAGATAAACTGCAAAATTCCAACCTTTTCTTGAACCCAGTTTTAGTGCTTTCTCTATGTCAGGCTTTATAGATTTCTATGAGATCTAACTTATTTTCCTATGAATTTCACTTCCCAATTTATTCTCATCCTCGTGTGAGCGTGTTATGGAACTTTCAGAATTATTTTATGTGTGATATGCAATAGAAATTGTGGAGGAGCAGTTATATACATCAACTACCCCTATTATACATTATCAACATATCCCAGTTTAAGCATACATTTAAATATATAAATGGGAACTGATAATAGCTTACAGAAGTGGCAAAACAAAGTTTTCACAAACATTTCACTTTTCTAAATCCCTGGTTGTTGAAATTATTTGAAATATCCCTACAGATGTATCAATCAATTCTTTCCTAGCAGAGAATCTTTAAAATACAAACTTTCATGACATGCAATTTTATATCCATTGAAGAGTGTCAAGTGAGAGCAGCTCAAGCTCCTGTCTCCACTGGGGGTCTGGCAGCCTGTGAGCTACAGCCATTGGCCCCAAATGTTGTCCAGTGACCAGGGCTGAACAGATAATAGCCTTTGTATGATAATCAAACTGGAGATTAAGGGGAAAGGAACTGTGGAACTTTGCTTTTTTTTTTTTTTTTTTTGGTTCCTTACTTATATTTAATCATGGGGATTTAATGACTTAAATCCAGAGCAAGTCATTTCTTCAGCCCCTTGCATCAGTTTAGAGGAGGTTTATCAGCAATAGAAGACCTAATATGTCTCCTTTTACCTCAAGTGGTTTGAATGTTAAGGTTCATATCTGTTCTTTTCCATTGTGTTTTATTTGTGTCCCATGAAGATTTTTATTTGTGTCATTTTTGTATAAGTGTACTGCCAAATTTCAAAGAAGTTGCTGATTTTCTATTTCTTGTTTAAAACAGATTTCTACCTTCCTACGACTGTTGAGAGAGGATGATCTGTGGGATTTCAGTCTTGTGCAGTATATTCTGATTTGCTTTAAAGCCCAGTACTTCCTCATGATTGTGAAGTGTTTCATTTGAACATGTAAAATCAGTTGTAAATAATCATTTTGACTGGGATGTACAAGGTAGTACAGGATGTCTCTCTCAGGCAAACAATGAGACAAAAGCTATATAAGTTGCAAAATTAAAAAATTTCTCGGGCTCATTCTGTGGAGAGACAAAAAACAAAGTATTCTACCTTGGTCACAGCACCACTTGCTGAAGAGCAAAATGGGGGACAGGATAAGACAGTAGAGAGAGTTCACAGAAAATTGCAAGTATGAAGGGGGCCAATATTACCTCCAGCGATCTCTTTGAGATCAGCAGAATTAGGATTTTGGCCAATAAGCCCCCTCATGAAGTTCATTACTTATTATTATTTGGGAAAGATGAAACTTAAAAGGTTTTGAAATAAAGAGAGCTTGCTGCACAGCTTGCCATTAAAATCTACCATGAAATCAGGTGCATACCTTCCTCTGTGTAAGAAATAGAAATTGTTGTACACACTGGAAAAAAAATTTCAGAACTCCAAACTCTTGGTAGAGCCAGGTGCCTTTTCTGAGAAACAAGTGTGGACCACTTTGAAAAGAGTTGACCTCAGAAAATCACTTAATGTCTATCATGCTAATGGTTGCTGCATCAAAATGCCAGTTTTTCTCCATATGAAACAGAGATTCATTACCAAGGTTATTTTTGCATGTTAGTCTCAAAGCTATGGTCTCTGTAAAAAGTATAAGAGCTCTAATACACCAGGACACTGCTATTGTGCTTTGGGTGTTTTGCTTTTGTGAAATCAGAAATGAAATAGGATCATTATTTATACATATTATATAATAGGTAATATGTTTACCTAATATGCATAATAGGTCTGGAGAGTGAAGACTGGGCATGCAAGGGTGAGCAACACATACAAAATTTAGAAAGGTAAGAAGATAAAGGGAATTTTGTGATTTTTCGTTGTTGAAGATGGGAAGGGGGAGTGAGCGATTGTGATTATACACTTCCGTGGGTTCTTGCAGAAAGAAGGGTACCTAGTGAGCAATTGCGATCTAATGGTGTGTGTGGTTTACTGTAAAGACAACCTGAGGAAAAGAGTGTAATGCTTAATCCACAAATTAGAACCATCAACGCGTGGAAAATAGTATTGCTAGGGCAAAAATATCCCATTCAAACTCTTTTCTCCATTACCCATGTTATGGAATTCATTTGAAGTGTGGATCCAAACACAGCAAACGAATAAGTAAACCAAAAAGTTCAAGGGAAAAAAAATCTATCCCAGATTCTAATCTACCCGGAAAAATTTTAATCTTGGAACTGAAGGGTCTACTCTAACTTCTTCAGGTAATCTGTGTCTATTCTTTTCCAGGCTTTACTATTTTTGAAAACAACCTTGGTGATATAGGCCTCGGATGATGGGAGATCCAATCAGAGAAGCTTAAGCACCACTCGCCTCTGAGTCAGCCAATGAGAGGCCAGCAACGGTGAGCTACAGCCATTGGTCCGGAATTCAAGCTGGTTTTCCGGGCTGAAGAAGTCAGTGCCTTCCTGGATGTTTAGCCTTGGTAAAAACTGACGGTATTAGGTTTGATTATTTGCCTGCTCTTTGCTTCTTTGCTTGATTGGTTGTATGTTTCTAATGGTGGTGTTTACCTGGGGCTGATATACAAAATGCCAGAGGTCCCTTTACTTGAAAGACACGTACATAATGTCTCACACTTCTGGAGGCCGGAAGTCCAAATCAAGATGTCAGCTGGTTTGGTTCCTCAGACTGCTGAGAAGGAAGCCTCTGTTCCAGGACTCTGTCCTTGGCTTGTGAAGATGGCAGAGAAACCCCTCTATCTGTTCACAGTTTTCTCCCTATATGACGGTCTCTGTGTCCATACTTCCCCTTTTATATGGATACAGGTCATTTTGTATTAAGGATCATCCTAATGGAGGCAGTTTAACTTGATTTCCCAGGAGAGATCCTATCTCTGTATACAATCACATGTCAGGTATTTGGGTTTAGCACATCAACATAGGAATTTAGGGAGAGAGTATTCAACCCACAGAAGACATGAATTTTGAGTTATAGGTGAGCATATCTCTTGACTCTTCAATTATATTAAGAGAACACTGGTTCTCTTCACCTATAAATACTGGTTTGATGTTTACGATGTGGTATAGTTACAGTTTTTGAACTCTTCCAACACATGTAAGCATAGATTATTGATGGAAAATCTTACTTAAACAGATATTTTTGATGAATGAATGCATTCAAAACCCTGAGAAATCTGGAAAAAATGTAATGTTTTCATAATTGTGTATCATTTAGCGATCACTGCATTGCAAATTACTTCAACACTTAGTGGATTAAAGCAGCAATTATTTATTATTTCTCATGTATCTATGGGTCAGCTGAATGCTTCTGCTGACCTGGGTGGTATTTCTCAGGATTTTCGTGTAGCCCTTCTCTCTTTATTCATCGTCCCTGGTAGAGTTCATATCACATCACTTCCAAATTAGCAATGCATAGATAGGACTTTTCTCTGTGTGCTAAAATTGATGTTTCATTTTAAGTAACGTTTTGTAGATACTTAGATTAAAAATAGAAAGAGAGGGCTTCCCTGGCAGTGCAGTGGTTGAGAGTCCACCTGCCGATGCAGGGGTGACGGGTTCGTGCCCCGGTCCGGGAAGATCCCACATGCTGTGGAGTGGCTGGGCCCGGAGCCATGGCCACTGAGCCTGCGTGTCCAGAGCCTGTGCTCCACAACGAGAGAGGCCAAAACAGTGAGAGGCCCGCACACCGCAAAAAAAAAAAAAAAAAAAAAAAAAAATAGAGAACATTCGTGACTGCTTAAGGGAAAATAAGGTGAACCCTCTCATGTAATTTTCCTCAACTATTTGAACAGTGAATAGTTTTATTTATTTTAAAAATGTTCCTGACTTTCCACCTAGGTGAAGGGGGAAGAAACTCTTTCATTGTAGTCCCTATAAATGCATTGTGATTTGCTGAACAATGTTTGTTCAGTTTTGTTTGGTATTCCTTTTTTGCTTTTGAAAGAAATTGTAAATTTCCCTATTGATTAGGATGCTAAAACCTGAAAAGGATGTCACTCAGCTAAACAGTGAGACAAAATATGGACAACCTACAGAAATGAGAACTTTTCTTCAGGCCCTGAAAAAAGGGACTGCACCATCCTGGAGAGACAAAACAGCATCTTTTTTAATGTTTTCAGAAACCCACAAACTCAGGATTAAGAATCGGGCAAGGCAGAAAACTAGAGAGAGCTTAACCACTCTGAGTTGTGTGGCTATGAAGGGGGCCATTGCCTGATCGAGGAGGACTGTAAAGGCCTTTTTTCCTTTGGTCCAGTGTATTGATAGAACTCGATTGGGCCAGTACCCCCCAAGAACTGTCCTTGTGGACATCAGACTAAGGATTTATGATAAATGAGCCACCGGAATGGGAATATTATTTATTTATATTCTTGAACATGGTATGAATCTTATGAAAATATTTCAGATAAAGAATTTGACTCTCAAGGAGACCAAGGAAAACTACCACCAAAGTATCCGCAGGTAAATCCCGCAGGTACCTCAGGATGATCTTACACACCTGGAACAAAATTTCGGATGACAAGAGAGCTCTAGGTAAAGCTCAAGGGCGACTGACACACAGGAAATCTAAGAAAGAGGAATAATAGGGTTTAATGTTGAAGAGGCTAAGGCCGAATAAGTACATGTGATTTTTGACTTCAGAAGGTAATTAAGGAGAAAGGGCACCTAGTGAGCAATCATGATCTAACAGTGTGGTTTACTGAAATGATAAACTAAGGGAAAGAGCTTTACTGCTTAAATAATAAAAGATAAACATCAACTCTGAGAAAATAGTATTAGCAGGACAAACATACCCCATTCAAACTTTTTCAACATGACTTGCATCAGGGAAATCATTTAAAAGCAGAATCAAGGACCCAAACACAGCACGGAAATAATTAAAGCAAAATGTTCAAGAAACAGTAACTATCCAAGGTGGAAGAAACTGAAGTTACACTTGTGACTGGTTCAGATTAATCTTATTTGTTTTTTTCCCTCAAGAGTACATTGTCCTGTTTTTGGAAAACGGAAACCTTCATGTCTTGCACCTCGGCATCATGGGGATGCTGGAAGTGTCCAATCAGAGCAGCCCAAGCACCACTCTGGGCCGTCTCAGCCAATGAAAAGCCTGCAGCTCCTGAGGTACAGCCATTGACTCAAAAGTGTGAGGAGGTGTCCTGGGCTGAAGTAATAGGAGTCTTTCCGGCACATGCAGCCTTTGAGATTGAGAGGGGAAAGGGATGTGATTCTTTGCCATTGGGCCAGATGTTACAATGTGACACGGTGTAATCCAGTAACAGCCTTCTTGGGAGATTTGGCCTTTAGAGATTATGGAGTATAGTGGAACGTTTCATTCCCTGTGGTTTGTTTGCTGGCTGGTGTTTAATCATGGTGATTTAATTATATGAATTCAGAGACTGTGCTGGACATGTCTTTTGTTCTTTGCATCAAATATGGCAAGATGTTGATTACTAATATTTCAAGTAAGATTTTTATATCTTCATTTGTAAATGGAGCTCTTCAGAAATTGGAATAGTAAGCTTTCTTCACTGCTTGTATCATTCCGTTACATTTTCTGGTAATAAAAATTAGCTTTTCCTCCTTCATGACTGAAACCATTTTATTGGCAGTAGAATTAGCTGTCCCTTAAATGTCCAAGAGGAAACCTGATCGGAAGCCTAGTCACTGTGGATGAAACCACACTGATGACCCCCATTTTTTCAATTCTTCTAAAGTCCCTTTTTGGTCCAACTTCTGTAATTTATTTCTACATAAATACATTTAAATATGCCTTTGATTGTATTATTGTAGACTCTTGAAAGTAATTTGATTTTCATTTTTAAATATTTCGCCTTTTATTGATTCCATTTTTTCTCCCTATGTTGGTTTCTTAAAGAATAGGGTAATAGGTAATAGTTGTGGCTCATGTGCTCTAGAGAGCTGGCTCAGTAGTTGTGGCACACAGGCTTAGTTGTTCCATGGCACGTGGGATGTTCCTGGACCAGGGCTCGAACCTGTGTCCCCTGCACTGGCAGGCAGATTCTTAACCACTGCTCCATCAGGGAAGCCCTTCTATTGCTTTTTATCTCTTTTTTACTTATTTTCTCTCTGATATTTATTATTTCCTTCCTTCTGCCGACCTTGAGCTTGGTTTGTTTTTTTCTTATTCTTTTAGATGTTGGGGTAGGTCGTTTATTTGAGATTTTTCTTGTGTCTTGAAGTAAGTCGGTATGGCTATAAGCTTCCCTCTTAGAACTGCTTTTGCTGTGCCCCATAGGTTTTGGAAAGATGTATTTTTATTTTCATTTGTCTCCAGGTATTTTCTAACTTCCTCTTTGATTTCCTCACTGACCCATTGGTTTATTACTAGCATATCGTTTAGTCTCCATGTGTTTGTGGTTTTCCCATTTTTCTTTATGTAATCATTTTCTAGTTTCATACAGTGTGGTTAGAAAAAATGCTTGGTACAATTTCTGTCCTCTTAAATTTGTTGAGACTTGGGTTGTGGCACAGCATGTGATCTATCCTGGAGAAAGTTTCATGTGCACTTGAAAAGAATGTGTATTCTGCTGTTTTTGAATGGAATGTCCTGTAGATGTCTATTAAGTGCAACTAGTCTAATGTGTCATTTAAGGCCACTACTTCCTTACTGATTTTTTATCTGGATTATCTGTCTATTGCTGTAAGTGGGGCGTTAAAGTTCCCTAATATTATTGTATTCTTGTCAATTTCTTCCAAGAAATTTTACACAACAGATGAGACACAGCTGGATGGAGAATTGGTGAATTAGAAAACAGATGAAAGAAATTACACAGAATAGCTCATAGTAAGATAAATGAAGTAGAAGATTAAAGAGAGGCCAAGGGACCTAAGAAATGGACTAAGAAGGTATTAAGTGCATTTTGTAGGCATGCCAGAAGTGGTAACCTTGTTAAATTTTAGAATAATAATATTCACAGGGACACGGTTGATAATTATCCAGAATTTAGGAAAGCCTTGATTCCATAGATTCAGGGAGCATACTTGGACACATCATATTAAAGCTACAGAGTTAGCATATAGATCATAATAGCAGACAAAAAGACACATTGTATACAGAGCAATGCAAATACTGTGACAGTAAATCTCCTTTCATCAACAAATGGAAGCCGAAAGTGAGTGGTGAGAGTAAGTAACCATCCACGTAGTGTTGTACTCCTAGCCTAAGTATCATGATAAGACTTTGATAGACTTGAAGATGGACCACTCAGCACACCAAAACAAGGACAGACTTACTGCCAGTCCTTAGCCATAAGCCACTTTAGATGTTACCTCTGCTGCACATAGCTACCTTGTCCAATGTTCTGTACTTCTTGAGTTGGCCCACTTCCAAGGACTGATCAAGGAGGTGGCATAAAGATCTGGCTATGTTGGACCAATGTGAAATGACTTCAACAGGCCTTTAGAACTCAGCATGGGATCAGAAAGTAATTTTGGAGGGTCTGCGTTAGATGTGCACTTCTCCCTCTGCCCACACCTACCTCTCGCATCCCTTTCTTGGGCATTGAGCATGCATAAATATCCTGCACACTAAACACCATATCGATGTTTGTGTCCTTAGAACTTAATTCAGAATAAAAGAGATTGGAGACAACATGAAAAATCATGGTATCAATATTTACACCAACAGATACCATGTGAAAGGAACTTCTAAGGAATGTTTGCCACTTCTGGTATCCCTAGGAGATGTACTTTATACTTTCTTAGTCCATTTGTTAGGTGTCTTGATCTCCATTTAATCCTTTTATTCTCTTTATGAAGTATTCTGTATTATTTTTTAATCTACCTTCTAATTCACATATTCTCTCTCCAGGGGTGTCTTAGCTATTTAAAATTTCTTTACTCTTCTATTCCAGTGTTTATGATTTTCTGTACTAGAAAGCTTATTTGCATCTTTTTTTTTTTTTTTTTTTTTTTTTTTGCGGTACGCGGGCCCCTCACTGCCGCGGCCTCTCCCGTTGTGGAGCACAGGTTCCGGACGCACAGGCCCAGCAGCCATGGCCCACCGGCCCAGCCGCCCTGCGGCATGTGGGATCCTCCCGGACCGGGGCACGAACCTGCGTCCCCCGCATCAGCAGGTGGACTCTCAACCACTGTGCCACCAGGGAAGCCCTATTTGCATCTCTTTGATAATTAGCTATTGATTACTCATGTATTATGTATCTTATCATCTATTTAAATATGTTAATTAACATTTCTTGTACTTTGATGATAAATCTTTACAGGTTTCCATTTTGGTTTATTGTTTATGCTGATGTTGGCATTTTGGAAGGGGGGAAATCTGTGCTTGTTTTGGAGGACTTTAACTGTAGGAATATTTGTAGAAGCCTCAATTAAGGTTAAGCTCCCCTAGAAATAATTAGATTTGTATTTGCCATATATATGAGTTTACAAACAGAAATTAGTTGGGCCATGCTGATATTGTTAATTAGAACACCAAAGCTACATCAGGGCACTCTTTTGATTACAGATTCTCAAGGCAACATTTTATTCCCCAACCATAGTTAGGGACAAAATTAGAATTTTCCTTGGTTCTTTATTTCTTATGAGAAAAAAAGTCCAGTTTTTCACTATGGGTATAGTCAATTAAGCATTTATTTCATTTTTTAAAAAATATTTATTTACTTATTTATTTGGCTGCATCGGGTCTTAGCTGCGGCACACGGGACCTTTTAGTTGGAGCATGTGGAATCTTTAGTTGCAGTATGCGGGATCTTTAGTTGCAGCATGCAAACTCATAGTTGAGGCATGTGGGGTCTAGTTCCTTGACCAGGGATTGAACCCAGGCCCCCTGCGTTGGGAGTGTTGTGTCCTTGCCACCAGGGAAGTCCCAGTCAATTAAGCATTTAGAATTATGTGTATGTCTCAGCTGTCTATTAATTTGAGCCCATTTTCAAGCACACCTGAGTATTTAAAATAATGTTTAACATAATTTTGGGGGCTTCCCTGGTGGCGCAGTGGTTGAGAGTCCGCCTGCTGATGCAGGGGACACGGGTTCGTGCCCCGGTCTGGGAAGATCCCACATGCCGCGGAGCAGCTGGGCCCGTGAGCCATGGCCGCTGAGCCTGCGCGTCCGGAGCCTGTGCTCTGCAACGGGAGAGGCCACGGCAGTGAGAAGCCCGCGTACCGCAAAAAAAAAAAAAAAAAAAAAAAAAAAAAAAATATATATATATATATATATATATAATTTTGTATATTACAATTTATAATTGGAGGATTTTCAGTTTTTCTACCCAATACCCAAACAATTTCCAAACAAGAAGTGTAAACGTCCCTTAAAAATATAAACCATACTAAGATCACTCAGTGGTAATCAGCTGATATTTAAGCTACGCTGCAAAGTTCCAGGCAACTTTCACACACATGCCTGGTGCTGCAAGGGACCTCTTTTCTTGTGGGGATGTCCAGCAGGATAGGCTGACCTTTTACATGGTAGCCATGTGTCCTCAAAAAGCAAGACAGAAGGACATTCCCTCTTAAAGCTTAACCCCATAATTGGCATAATATAATTTCCACCATATTCTATTTATTGCTCAAAATAATCACAGCCTTCATCAGCTCAAGAGGAGGGGGAAATGAACAGAACCTCTCATTGGAAGGAGTATCCAGGAATGAGCAACATTCCTGGATCTAATATCCACTAAAACCAAGCTTCTTGAGATCCTTTTGGGTGCCATACACAGGGTATGGCCAAGAAACAAGTGTTTTGTTCATTATACTAAGGTGGTTGTCTATGGATTCGTTTACTCTTTACCTACCACTAGGAGAGGGACACCTATCATTTAGTGGAATCCTATACTCTACACCACAACTTTCACACTAAAGTGGAATGAAGTGTCTAAACATTATAGACACCCTCTCCCACTTGTAGGACCCTGCATGTAGACAAAGAAACACACAGGTAGGCAGCAAGGGGGGTGTAAGTAGAGATTTCTTGGTGAAAGGAACTTGGACAGACAGGGTTTCAATATCTAATTTTTCTGACTTAGGGACACAGAGTTCTCCCATATTTCTCGTGGTTCCCTTCTTTCTTGGGTCCTCTAATGCCTGACACTTCAGTTGTAATCTATCCCTCTCAGCTGTGCCTTGAAAAGTACATATCCACAGAGTCATAAATGGGGCAGGTTTGAGGACAAAATTTAGGGAGAGGGAAAAGCATAAGAAGCCCTGGATATATGCCCTTGCATGATGTTGGAGTGTGGTTAAGGGAAACACTTGATTATACTTTTTCACTTGAATTAATTTCCAAATGGAGATTGAGGTAATTGAAGTTTATTCTTTTATATAAAGGTATTTCCTATCAAGCAGGTTGATCAAGAGAAGCATGGTTTCTGTTATCCTCTGATAGACTCACACACTCAAAGGCAAAACCATGCCTAATGGGTCAGACACTGAAGTGAGATTTAGGGAATCACCTAGGTCCTGGTGTCAGTTCTAATTCAGTAAATATGTGACTTTGGGTAACGCCCTTCACCTACCAGAATATGGTAAAGGAATCTGGGTTTTCAGAGGGATAGATTACACAAGCCAGTCCATTTACTTCAACAAGCACAATAACCTTGCATATTATTCCTACTTACAACAAATTTCACTCAGGTGCATGACAAAATACCTGCTCAAGTATCAGATCCACTGAGCTATATGGTTTCTGCTTATCTTCACTTCTCAAAGGCTGATGAATTTCACAATGCCTCTGTGTAGAATATTGCAGTTATTTCTGCAACGTGTTTCAGTTCTCGCTTATGTTTTACAATGAATTCTGTAATACAGATAATGTTGAAAAAAGTTTGAATGGGGTATGCTTGTCCTATTAATACTATTTTCTTAGGGTTGGAACTTATAGTTTGTTATTTAAGCAGTAAAGCCCTTGCTCTAATTCGTATTTTCAGTAGTCAACACCATTAGATCATGATTGCTCTTTAGGTGTCCATTTTCTTCAATTACACTCTGAAGTGAATAATTACATATGCTCATATCTCCTCCAAGGTCTTCAACCTTGAACTCCATTTTCCCTCTCTCCTTCCTAGATGCCATGTGTGTCACTTATCCTTGCGCTTCTGTCTTCACAGCGTATATGGTACAGTTGTAACACTGGTTTACTAATGCCTGTATTTGATTATTGGATTTACTAAATGTAAAACACACCTAGCACAATAAAAATATCCTAGTAGGTTAGATTTCTTAACAGGAATTCTCACATATTATTAATGTGCAAGAAATGTTTAGAAAAACATTTGTATTTCATACGGGCAAACACTGGGATATTGAAGCAGCAACAATGAGCACAATAGGAATTAAATAATTTTGTGAAATACCATTTTATCCTATGGGTCCACAGTTCTCTTTTTGAAAATGCAATGGCTCTGAAATGAGCTTTCTGCTTCCAAAATTATATTCAGGTTCTGTACGACCAACTTGAGGTCCCACACAGAGATATTTACTTGCCATTGATTTGGTGGAAGATTTTCCTGGTCTCCTTGGGAATCATATTCTTTTAAAAAAATTCTTTCATAAGATTCCTCTAATATTCCACAAAATAATAAATAAGATTCCTGAAAATGGGACTCATTTATCCTAAATATTTACTCCAGCGACCAAGGAGAGCTCTGGAGATATAATAGCCCGTCAGAATTCTTCAATCTTGGACTGAAAAACACAGACTTTCACTGCCCATTCTTTAAAAGACACTGCCTCCTTCATACCTGAACTACTCAGGGAAGCTCTCTCTAGTATCTTGCCACGGCACCCCAATTCTTTTTCCTTATCTCACAAGGCTCTGCCAATTTAAAAAAAGTATTTTGTTTAGTCTGTCCTGTAGAGACCTGTCCCTCTTCTGAGGGGCTCAGGAAAAGTTTGATTTTGTAGATTATCAGGAATTTATCTCAGTGTTTGGCTGAGAGTGATATACTTTACAGGTTCTTATATCCTACACAATAGGAAATAATTACAACTTTTTAAAAAGAAGTACAAATGGAATACAAAAATTGAAAAATATGTAGGTGTAAAGCAACATAATACTTTCTAAAAATTGAAAATGACAGAGTATCTTCTCCCTCACAGATAAGAAGAAATAAAATACTAAAATGAAATTACTGAACATTCACATAATTGTGAAAATGACTGTGGCAGGGCCACCTTGTTTCACTTAAGTGGTCACCAGTGTTCTCTTAATAAAATGGAAGAGGCAGGAGATATGTCTATATTTAGCTCAGAATACATATCTCCTATGGGTTGAATTTGTACCTCTAAAATTCATCTATCTATGCTGTAAATACTCGTACTCATATGTGATCATATTTGGAATCTTTACTGGGTAATCAAGTTAAAATATGTTCATTAGAGTAGGTCTTAATCCAAATGAGTTGCATCCATATAAAAAGGGAAAATCAGACATAGATACATACATATAGGGAGGAAAATGTGTGGAGGTGTAGGGAGATTTCAGCTATCCACAAGGCAAGGAGAGGGTCCTAGAATAGATGCCCCTTATGCATTCACACCTTGCATAAGATCCAACTCAGATGTAACCTTGATTTGGACTTAGAGCCTCCAGAAGTATGAGACAATAAATGTATGTTGTTTAAGTGACCCAATCACCAGCATTTTGTACAGAAGCTCTAGAAAACTTATATAATATTTAAATGACCTTGATTAGATTTTTTTTTTTTTTTTTTTTTTTTTTTGCGGTACGTGGGCCTCTCACTGTTGTGGCCTCTCCCGTTGCAGAGCACAGGCTCCGGACGCACAGGCTCAGCGGCCATGGCTCACGGGCCCAGCCGCTCTGCGGCATGTGGGATCTTCCCGGACCGGGGCACGAACCCGTATCCCCTGCCTTGGCAGGCGGACTCTCAACTGCTGCGCCACCAGGGAAGCCCGACCTTGATTAGATTTATAAAACAAAGAAACAAACAGCAGATAAATAATCACACTTGTTACCCTACTGTCACCAAACCTGAACATCCCAGGAAGACTGTTACTGGTTCATTCATGAACACCGCACTATAGAGTGAGTGGCCCAGTGACTGTGGCTACCAGTTTGGGTCCCTCATTGGCTGACCTGGTGTCGAGGTGGACTTGAACCTCTCTGACTGGATGCTCCCACCATCCCCATGATGTTGAGCTACAAGTCATGAAGGTTTTCCACTTCAAAAACAAGAGAATAAGGCCTAGAAAAGAATAGAATTAGATCATCTGAACGAGTTGGAGTAGACTTCTGATTCTAGGCAGCCTGGAATAAGTTGTTTCCTGAACTTTTTGTTGCACTTATTTCTATGCTGTATTGGAGTCCCCTTTTTAAGTGAATCCATAAACACAGTAATGGTGAAAAGGTTTCTGAATGGGCTATACTCTTCCTATCAATACTATCATCCCTGATTTGAGACTTATAACTGTTATTTAAGCAGTGAAGCCATTTCCCTCAGTTTGCCTTTACAATAAACCACAACATTACAAGGTGATTGCTCACTAGGTTCCCGTATTCCCTCAATCAACTGAAGTGAATAATTACTAGTTGTTACTCCCCTTTCCAATCTTCAACATCAGACTTTCCCTTTCCCCTCTCCATCCTAGATTTCCTATGTATCAGTCATCTCTGAGGTCCCAGTTATCACTTCAAAACCAATTATGGTATATTTTGAATATTTTGGGGTTTTTTTTAACTAATGTGTCCATTTAATTTCTGAATTTATAAATGTGAAAGAAACAAAGCTCACTAAAAATATTAATGGATTCTTTTTCTTAAAACGACTTCCTACATAATACGATATGTATTATATTTAGGTCCTTGATCCATTTTGAGTTTATTTTTGTGATTGCTGTTGGAGAATTTTCTAATTTCATTTTATTACATCTAGCTATCCAGTTTTCCCAGCACCATTTATTGAAGAGACTGTCTTTTCTCCATTATATATTCTTGCCTTTTTTATTGTAGATTAATTGACCGTAAGTTCATGGGTTTATTTCTGGGCTCTCTCTTCTATTCCACTAATCTATGCGTCTGTTTTAGTGCCAGTACTATACTGATTGATTACTGTAGTTTTCTGGTATAGTCTGAAGTCAGGGAACCATATTCCTCCAGCTCTGGTCTTCTTTCTTAAGATTGTTTTGGCTATTCGGGACCTTTTGTGTTTCCACACACATTTAAAAACTTTTTGTATAGTTCTGTGAAAAATGCCCCGGTATTTTCATAGGGATTACATTGAATCTGTCGATTGCCTTGGATAGTACAGTCATTTTAACAATATTAATTCTTCCAACCAATAAACATGGAATATCTTTCCCTCTGTGATGTCTTCAATTCCTTTCATCAGTGTCTTATAGTTTTCCAAGTACAGGTCTTTTACTAACTTAAGTACATTTATTCTTAGGTATTTTATTGATTATTTTTCTCTCACACTGGCAGTTTCTCAGTACTCAGAGTAACCAGTTTTGTTAAAATAACAGCTCACATTTATTCATCAATTCCAGTATGTGTGGTATTTTGGGGACCTAATTAATGTTAAAAGAATTTAAAATTTACTAAATGTTAAATAATTTTAGTGTTTATGTGTAAGTATTCCCATTTCTGTTTGTGTTCTGTCTTTGCAGAAAGTGGTTTTGTCATTCTCTTCATTCTGATCACTGGAGGTTTTGATAAGAATTGGAGGTAATAGCTGGTGAATTATGTCCCATGATTTTGAGGAGCACTCTGCAGACCATGTCAGAGAGTTCCTGCTCAGGCCATGGAGGCTCAGCCATGGAAAGGTAAGATTCTGTGTGGGAGTAAAATGGCTGCCAAGTGGCCAAAGTCATTCTGATGGAGGCAACGACTTCAGTTAGGGAGGTCAGACTCGTTCAGGAAGCTCAAACTGAGTTTTATTCAATGTAGGTGGCTTAGGTGACAACTTCTCAGAGTTCTCATGCATAAATAGTAGGCATAAATCAGCTGAGGTGAACTTTGCCTACGTGGGGCATAGTTCAAAGATTTTCTGGTAGAGGTCACGGAAAGTTTAAAGGTCACCAGATTTCCACTGTGATTGGTTGACTGGAGGCCAAGCAGGGGGCCATCCAATCACACGTGACATGGGGTGCCTTAGTGACAGGCCTCCCTGCTTTGCATTTTATCCAATCAGATATGAACATTGCCCGTGACATCAGAGAAGGCAGGGAGTATAAACGGGGCCAGCGGCACTCAACTGCCGCACTGTCCTTCCCTCTGAGCTGTGGGGGAGACGGTTCTGACATGTCTGAGCCTTCGCCTGAGACGTCTGAAGAAAGCCTGGCCACCAAGGAAGCAGAGCCCTCCAAAGCCGAGCCAAAGAACCCGAAGCAGAAGACACCGAAGCGCCGCGGCTACCGCAGCCGCCGCCGCTCTGATGGCTTCGACAGCTTTGCCGCCTATTTCCCCAGGGTGCTGAAGCAGGCCCACGAGGGCCTGAGCCTCTCAGAGGAGGCCGTGGACGTCATGGATTCGTTCGTTAAGGATATGTTTGAGCGAATCGCCAACGAGGCGGCGCACCTGGTCTGCTCCAGCAAGCGCTCCACCCTCAGCTCTGGAGAGATCCAGACCTCCGTGCGCCTGCTGCTGCCTGGGGAGCTGGGCAAGCATGCCATGTCCAAAGCCAGCAAGGCCGTCATCAGATACACCACTGGCAAATGAGCTGCCTCCGGACCATCTGAGCATCTCAAACCAAAGGCTCTTTTCAGAGCCACTCATTTGGCGGGAAAAGACCTGTAGCTCTGAAGAGTCCGATCCACTCTGGGTTTTCGCCCTGTGCCATGAGGGAAATACCATAAACCTCATCCACTCTGCTTGAGTATATGTCTTTAGTGCCATTCGTTCCACAGAGAATCACGAACTAGTCTTAGCCAAAATGCACCTTGTCACTTTCCTAAATGGTCATTTCTACTTGTGGTTTCTCTGTTCACCCATTTTAGGGATTTTTATGGTCAAAATTCTTTCCATACAAGATTCACTGACCATTTTTATTGTCATTCTCCCAGCTGTATATAGCAGTATCATCCAGAGATTTTTATGTGGGATATAGTAACTGAAAGAGTGAAGTAGTGGACATGAAAATCTCACTTACACGTTCATACGCCTTTAACATATCTCAAATCTGAATTCAGTTAAGTACATAAAATAGGACCCAAACGCAGTGTAAAACTAAATAATCTAATTTTCTAGAATCAAGCACCATACCTCGTGAAATTAGTATTCTACATAATTCAGATTTCTCTGATTTTATTTTTTTATGCCTAAAACTTTTCGGTTTTTATCCAGAAATCTTGACTGAACTGTAATTCTGCATGGATGATGAGATCATCCAATGACAGCAGCTGTAGCCACAGTCTGAGGAGCAGCAGCTTATGAGGGACTGGGAGCCCCTGAGCCAGAGCAATTGGCCCAGAGTGTGGTGGGGCGTCCAGAGCTGAACAAATAACAGCCTTCCTGTGATACTCAGCCGGGAGAGTGAGCGGGAAGGAGGTGTGATAGTTTCCCTGTGGTTTTCCCTTCAAGTACTTGCTTTTAATCATGGTGATTTAAGTACACACAACCAGATCTGGTAGTGGGACATGTCTCTATCTCCTTGCATGAAAATAAGAGGGGGAAGTTCAGCAGTTAAGAGAACTAAGATGACTCCTTCCTCTACCTCAAGTAATTTGAATGTTAATGCTTCTAATAATATTTATTGAATTTAATATCCATTGTGCTTTCTTCTTGGTGCATTGCCTTTTCTTCTAATCTTTTTCTAAAAATATGTTGCTGAATTTCAAGGATTTGTTGATTTTCCTAGTCCATTTTTCAAAAAATTGATTTCTAATTTCCTACATCATTGGAGAGAGAGAATGCACTCTATGATTTCAATCCTTTGTAATTTACTATGGTTTTCATTAGAAATTAATATTTCAGTATATTAAAATCTATTCATTCTGCACTTTTAAAATAAGCAACAACGATATGCTGTACAGCACAGGGAAATATAGAAATTATTTAATAATAACTTTAAACAGTATAATATATAAATATTTTGAATCACTTGTTATAAACCTGAACTAATATAATATTGTAACTCACCTATACTTTAAGAAAAAATATAAAAATTAAAAAGAAATTTTAAGTACCCCTGGATTAGGATGTACAAACCTGTGAAGGATGTCACTCTCAGCCAAAGAGAGAAAAGCTAGATAAACTGCAAAATTCCAACCTTTTCTTGAACCCAGTTTTAGTGCTTTCTCTATGTCAGGCTTTATAGATTTCTATGAGATCTAACTTATTTTCCTATGAATTTCACTTCCCAATTTATTCTCATCCTCGTGTGAGCGTGTTATGGAACTTTCAGAATTATTTTATGTGTGATATGCAATAGAAATTGTGGAGGAGCAGTTATATACATCAACTACCCCTATTATACATTATCAACATATCCCAGTTTAAGCATACATTTAAATATATAAATGGGAACTGATAATAGCTTACAGAAGTGGCAAAACAAAGTTTTCACAAACATTTCACTTTTCTAAATCCCTGGTTGTTGAAATTATTTGAAATATCCCTACAGATGTATCAATCAATTCTTTCCTAGCAGAGAATCTTTAAAATACAAACTTTCATGACATGCAATTTTATATCCATTGAAGAGTGTCAAGTGAGAGCAGCTCAAGCTCCTGTCTCCACTGGGGGTCTGGCAGCCTGTGAGCTACAGCCATTGGCCCCAAATGTTGTCCAGTGACCAGGGCTGAACAGATAATAGCCTTTGTATGATAATCAAACTGGAGATTAAGGGGAAAGGAACTGTGGAACTTTGCTTTTTTTTTTTTTTTTTTTGGTTCCTTACTTATATTTAATCATGGGGATTTAATGACTTAAATCCAGAGCAAGTCATTTCTTCAGCCCCTTGCATCAGTTTAGAGGAGGTTTATCAGCAATAGAAGACCTAATATGTCTCCTTTTACCTCAAGTGGTTTGAATGTTAAGGTTCATATCTGTTCTTTTCCATTGTGTTTTATTTGTGTCCCATGAAGATTTTTATTTGTGTCATTTTTGTATAAGTGTACTGCCAAATTTCAAAGAAGTTGCTGATTTTCTATTTCTTGTTTAAAACAGATTTCTACCTTCCTACGACTGTTGAGAGAGGATGATCTGTGGGATTTCAGTCTTGTGCAGTATATTCTGATTTGCTTTAAAGCCCAGTACTTCCTCATGATTGTGAAGTGTTTCATTTGAACATGTAAAATCAGTTGTAAATAATCATTTTGACTGGGATGTACAAGGTAGTACAGGATGTCTCTCTCAGGCAAACAATGAGACAAAAGCTATATAAGTTGCAAAATTAAAAAATTTCTCGGGCTCATTCTGTGGAGAGACAAAAAACAAAGTATTCTACCTTGGTCACAGCACCACTTGCTGAAGAGCAAAATGGGGGACAGGATAAGACAGTAGAGAGAGTTCACAGAAAATTGCAAGTATGAAGGGGGCCAATATTACCTCCAGCGATCTCTTTGAGATCAGCAGAATTAGGATTTTGGCCAATAAGCCCCCTCATGAAGTTCATTACTTATTATTATTTGGGAAAGATGAAACTTAAAAGGTTTTGAAATAAAGAGAGCTTGCTGCACAGCTTGCCATTAAAATCTACCATGAAATCAGGTGCATACCTTCCTCTGTGTAAGAAATAGAAATTGTTGTACACACTGGAAAAAAAATTTCAGAACTCCAAACTCTTGGTAGAGCCAGGTGCCTTTTCTGAGAAACAAGTGTGGACCACTTTGAAAAGAGTTGACCTCAGAAAATCACTTAATGTCTATCATGCTAATGGTTGCTGCATCAAAATGCCAGTTTTTCTCCATATGAAACAGAGATTCATTACCAAGGTTATTTTTGCATGTTAGTCTCAAAGCTATGGTCTCTGTAAAAAGTATAAGAGCTCTAATACACCAGGACACTGCTATTGTGCTTTGGGTGTTTTGCTTTTGTGAAATCAGAAATGAAATAGGATCATTATTTATACATATTATATAATAGGTAATATGTTTACCTAATATGCATAATAGGTCTGGAGAGTGAAGACTGGGCATGCAAGGGTGAGCAACACATACAAAATTTAGAAAGGTAAGAAGATAAAGGGAATTTTGTGATTTTTCGTTGTTGAAGATGGGAAGGGGGAGTGAGCGATTGTGATTATACACTTCCGTGGGTTCTTGCAGAAAGAAGGGTACCTAGTGAGCAATTGCGATCTAATGGTGTGTGTGGTTTACTGTAAAGACAACCTGAGGAAAAGAGTGTAATGCTTAATCCACAAATTAGAACCATCAACGCGTGGAAAATAGTATTGCTAGGGCAAAAATATCCCATTCAAACTCTTTTCTCCATTACCCATGTTATGGAATTCATTTGAAGTGTGGATCCAAACACAGCAAACGAATAAGTAAACCAAAAAGTTCAAGGGAAAAAAAATCTATCCCAGATTCTAATCTACCCGGAAAAATTTTAATCTTGGAACTGAAGGGTCTACTCTAACTTCTTCAGGTAATCTGTGTCTATTCTTTTCCAGGCTTTACTATTTTTGAAAACAACCTTGGTGATATAGGCCTCGGATGATGGGAGATCCAATCAGAGAAGCTTAAGCACCACTCGCCTCTGAGTCAGCCAATGAGAGGCCAGCAACGGTGAGCTACAGCCATTGGTCCGGAATTCAAGCTGGTTTTCCGGGCTGAAGAAGTCAGTGCCTTCCTGGATGTTTAGCCTTGGTAAAAACTGACGGTATTAGGTTTGATTATTTGCCTGCTCTTTGCTTCTTTGCTTGATTGGTTGTATGTTTCTAATGGTGGTGTTTACCTGGGGCTGATATACAAAATGCCAGAGGTCCCTTTACTTGAAAGACACGTACATAATGTCTCACACTTCTGGAGGCCGGAAGTCCAAATCAAGATGTCAGCTGGTTTGGTTCCTCAGACTGCTGAGAAGGAAGCCTCTGTTCCAGGACTCTGTCCTTGGCTTGTGAAGATGGCAGAGAAACCCCTCTATCTGTTCACAGTTTTCTCCCTATATGACGGTCTCTGTGTCCATACTTCCCCTTTTATATGGATACAGGTCATTTTGTATTAAGGATCATCCTAATGGAGGCAGTTTAACTTGATTTCCCAGGAGAGATCCTATCTCTGTATACAATCACATGTCAGGTATTTGGGTTTAGCACATCAACATAGGAATTTAGGGAGAGAGTATTCAACCCACAGAAGACATGAATTTTGAGTTATAGGTGAGCATATCTCTTGACTCTTCAATTATATTAAGAGAACACTGGTTCTCTTCACCTATAAATACTGGTTTGATGTTTACGATGTGGTATAGTTACAGTTTTTGAACTCTTCCAACACATGTAAGCATAGATTATTGATGGAAAATCTTACTTAAACAGATATTTTTGATGAATGAATGCATTCAAAACCCTGAGAAATCTGGAAAAAATGTAATGTTTTCATAATTGTGTATCATTTAGCGATCACTGCATTGCAAATTACTTCAACACTTAGTGGATTAAAGCAGCAATTATTTATTATTTCTCATGTATCTATGGGTCAGCTGAATGCTTCTGCTGACCTGGGTGGTATTTCTCAGGATTTTCGTGTAGCCCTTCTCTCTTTATTCATCGTCCCTGGTAGAGTTCATATCACATCACTTCCAAATTAGCAATGCATAGATAGGACTTTTCTCTGTGTGCTAAAATTGATGTTTCATTTTAAGTAACGTTTTGTAGATACTTAGATTAAAAATAGAAAGAGAGGGCTTCCCTGGCAGTGCAGTGGTTGAGAGTCCACCTGCCGATGCAGGGGTGACGGGTTCGTGCCCCGGTCCGGGAAGATCCCACATGCTGTGGAGTGGCTGGGCCCGGAGCCATGGCCACTGAGCCTGCGTGTCCAGAGCCTGTGCTCCACAACGAGAGAGGCCAAAACAGTGAGAGGCCCGCACACCGCAAAAAAAAAAAAAAAAAAAAAAAAAAATAGAGAACATTCGTGACTGCTTAAGGGAAAATAAGGTGAACCCTCTCATGTAATTTTCCTCAACTATTTGAACAGTGAATAGTTTTATTTATTTTAAAAATGTTCCTGACTTTCCACCTAGGTGAAGGGGGAAGAAACTCTTTCATTGTAGTCCCTATAAATGCATTGTGATTTGCTGAACAATGTTTGTTCAGTTTTGTTTGGTATTCCTTTTTTGCTTTTGAAAGAAATTGTAAATTTCCCTATTGATTAGGATGCTAAAACCTGAAAAGGATGTCACTCAGCTAAACAGTGAGACAAAATATGGACAACCTACAGAAATGAGAACTTTTCTTCAGGCCCTGAAAAAAGGGACTGCACCATCCTGGAGAGACAAAACAGCATCTTTTTTAATGTTTTCAGAAACCCACAAACTCAGGATTAAGAATCGGGCAAGGCAGAAAACTAGAGAGAGCTTAACCACTCTGAGTTGTGTGGCTATGAAGGGGGCCATTGCCTGATCGAGGAGGACTGTAAAGGCCTTTTTTCCTTTGGTCCAGTGTATTGATAGAACTCGATTGGGCCAGTACCCCCCAAGAACTGTCCTTGTGGACATCAGACTAAGGATTTATGATAAATGAGCCACCGGAATGGGAATATTATTTATTTATATTCTTGAACATGGTATGAATCTTATGAAAATATTTCAGATAAAGAATTTGACTCTCAAGGAGACCAAGGAAAACTACCACCAAAGTATCCGCAGGTAAATCCCGCAGGTACCTCAGGATGATCTTACACACCTGGAACAAAATTTCGGATGACAAGAGAGCTCTAGGTAAAGCTCAAGGGCGACTGACACACAGGAAATCTAAGAAAGAGGAATAATAGGGTTTAATGTTGAAGAGGCTAAGGCCGAATAAGTACATGTGATTTTTGACTTCAGAAGGTAATTAAGGAGAAAGGGCACCTAGTGAGCAATCATGATCTAACAGTGTGGTTTACTGAAATGATAAACTAAGGGAAAGAGCTTTACTGCTTAAATAATAAAAGATAAACATCAACTCTGAGAAAATAGTATTAGCAGGACAAACATACCCCATTCAAACTTTTTCAACATGACTTGCATCAGGGAAATCATTTAAAAGCAGAATCAAGGACCCAAACACAGCACGGAAATAATTAAAGCAAAATGTTCAAGAAACAGTAACTATCCAAGGTGGAAGAAACTGAAGTTACACTTGTGACTGGTTCAGATTAATCTTATTTGTTTTTTTCCCTCAAGAGTACATTGTCCTGTTTTTGGAAAACGGAAACCTTCATGTCTTGCACCTCGGCATCATGGGGATGCTGGAAGTGTCCAATCAGAGCAGCCCAAGCACCACTCTGGGCCGTCTCAGCCAATGAAAAGCCTGCAGCTCCTGAGGTACAGCCATTGACTCAAAAGTGTGAGGAGGTGTCCTGGGCTGAAGTAATAGGAGTCTTTCCGGCACATGCAGCCTTTGAGATTGAGAGGGGAAAGGGATGTGATTCTTTGCCATTGGGCCAGATGTTACAATGTGACACGGTGTAATCCAGTAACAGCCTTCTTGGGAGATTTGGCCTTTAGAGATTATGGAGTATAGTGGAACGTTTCATTCCCTGTGGTTTGTTTGCTGGCTGGTGTTTAATCATGGTGATTTAATTATATGAATTCAGAGACTGTGCTGGACATGTCTTTTGTTCTTTGCATCAAATATGGCAAGATGTTGATTACTAATATTTCAAGTAAGATTTTTATATCTTCATTTGTAAATGGAGCTCTTCAGAAATTGGAATAGTAAGCTTTCTTCACTGCTTGTATCATTCCGTTACATTTTCTGGTAATAAAAATTAGCTTTTCCTCCTTCATGACTGAAACCATTTTATTGGCAGTAGAATTAGCTGTCCCTTAAATGTCCAAGAGGAAACCTGATCGGAAGCCTAGTCACTGTGGATGAAACCACACTGATGACCCCCATTTTTTCAATTCTTCTAAAGTCCCTTTTTGGTCCAACTTCTGTAATTTATTTCTACATAAATACATTTAAATATGCCTTTGATTGTATTATTGTAGACTCTTGAAAGTAATTTGATTTTCATTTTTAAATATTTCGCCTTTTATTGATTCCATTTTTTCTCCCTATGTTGGTTTCTTAAAGAATAGGGTAATAGGTAATAGTTGTGGCTCATGTGCTCTAGAGAGCTGGCTCAGTAGTTGTGGCACACAGGCTTAGTTGTTCCATGGCACGTGGGATGTTCCTGGACCAGGGCTCGAACCTGTGTCCCCTGCACTGGCAGGCAGATTCTTAACCACTGCTCCATCAGGGAAGCCCTTCTATTGCTTTTTATCTCTTTTTTACTTATTTTCTCTCTGATATTTATTATTTCCTTCCTTCTGCCGACCTTGAGCTTGGTTTGTTTTTTTCTTATTCTTTTAGATGTTGGGGTAGGTCGTTTATTTGAGATTTTTCTTGTGTCTTGAAGTAAGTCGGTATGGCTATAAGCTTCCCTCTTAGAACTGCTTTTGCTGTGCCCCATAGGTTTTGGAAAGATGTATTTTTATTTTCATTTGTCTCCAGGTATTTTCTAACTTCCTCTTTGATTTCCTCACTGACCCATTGGTTTATTACTAGCATATCGTTTAGTCTCCATGTGTTTGTGGTTTTCCCATTTTTCTTTATGTAATCATTTTCTAGTTTCATACAGTGTGGTTAGAAAAAATGCTTGGTACAATTTCTGTCCTCTTAAATTTGTTGAGACTTGGGTTGTGGCACAGCATGTGATCTATCCTGGAGAAAGTTTCATGTGCACTTGAAAAGAATGTGTATTCTGCTGTTTTTGAATGGAATGTCCTGTAGATGTCTATTAAGTGCAACTAGTCTAATGTGTCATTTAAGGCCACTACTTCCTTACTGATTTTTTATCTGGATTATCTGTCTATTGCTGTAAGTGGGGCGTTAAAGTTCCCTAATATTATTGTATTCTTGTCAATTTCTTCCAAGAAATTTTACACAACAGATGAGACACAGCTGGATGGAGAATTGGTGAATTAGAAAACAGATGAAAGAAATTACACAGAATAGCTCATAGTAAGATAAATGAAGTAGAAGATTAAAGAGAGGCCAAGGGACCTAAGAAATGGACTAAGAAGGTATTAAGTGCATTTTGTAGGCATGCCAGAAGTGGTAACCTTGTTAAATTTTAGAATAATAATATTCACAGGGACACGGTTGATAATTATCCAGAATTTAGGAAAGCCTTGATTCCATAGATTCAGGGAGCATACTTGGACACATCATATTAAAGCTACAGAGTTAGCATATAGATCATAATAGCAGACAAAAAGACACATTGTATACAGAGCAATGCAAATACTGTGACAGTAAATCTCCTTTCATCAACAAATGGAAGCCGAAAGTGAGTGGTGAGAGTAAGTAACCATCCACGTAGTGTTGTACTCCTAGCCTAAGTATCATGATAAGACTTTGATAGACTTGAAGATGGACCACTCAGCACACCAAAACAAGGACAGACTTACTGCCAGTCCTTAGCCATAAGCCACTTTAGATGTTACCTCTGCTGCACATAGCTACCTTGTCCAATGTTCTGTACTTCTTGAGTTGGCCCACTTCCAAGGACTGATCAAGGAGGTGGCATAAAGATCTGGCTATGTTGGACCAATGTGAAATGACTTCAACAGGCCTTTAGAACTCAGCATGGGATCAGAAAGTAATTTTGGAGGGTCTGCGTTAGATGTGCACTTCTCCCTCTGCCCACACCTACCTCTCGCATCCCTTTCTTGGGCATTGAGCATGCATAAATATCCTGCACACTAAACACCATATCGATGTTTGTGTCCTTAGAACTTAATTCAGAATAAAAGAGATTGGAGACAACATGAAAAATCATGGTATCAATATTTACACCAACAGATACCATGTGAAAGGAACTTCTAAGGAATGTTTGCCACTTCTGGTATCCCTAGGAGATGTACTTTATACTTTCTTAGTCCATTTGTTAGGTGTCTTGATCTCCATTTAATCCTTTTATTCTCTTTATGAAGTATTCTGTATTATTTTTTAATCTACCTTCTAATTCACATATTCTCTCTCCAGGGGTGTCTTAGCTATTTAAAATTTCTTTACTCTTCTATTCCAGTGTTTATGATTTTCTGTACTAGAAAGCTTATTTGCATCTTTTTTTTTTTTTTTTTTTTTTTTTTGCGGTACGCGGGCCCCTCACTGCTGCGGCCTCTCCCGTTGTGGAGCACAGGTTCCGGACGCACAGGCCCAGCAGCCATGGCCCACCGGCCCAGCCGCCCTGCGGCATGTGGGATCCTCCCGGACCGGGGCACGAACCTGCGTCCCCCGCATCAGCAGGTGGACTCTCAACCACTGTGCCACCAGGGAAGCCCTATTTGCATCTCTTTGATAATTAGCTATTGATTACTCATGTATTATGTATCTTATCATCTATTTAAATATGTTAATTAACATTTCTTGTACTTTGATGATAAATCTTTACAGGTTTCCATTTTGGTTTATTGTTTATGCTGATGTTGGCATTTTGGAAGGGGGGAAATCTGTGCTTGTTTTGGAGGACTTTAACTGTAGGAATATTTGTAGAAGCCTCAATTAAGGTTAAGCTCCCCTAGAAATAATTAGATTTGTATTTGCCATATATATGAGTTTACAAACAGAAATTAGTTGGGCCATGCTGATATTGTTAATTAGAACACCAAAGCTACATCAGGGCACTCTTTTGATTACAGATTCTCAAGGCAACATTTTATTCCCCAACCATAGTTAGGGACAAAATTAGAATTTTCCTTGGTTCTTTATTTCTTATGAGAAAAAAAGTCCAGTTTTTCACTATGGGTATAGTCAATTAAGCATTTATTTCATTTTTTAAAAAATATTTATTTACTTATTTATTTGGCTGCATCGGGTCTTAGCTGCGGCACACGGGACCTTTTAGTTGGAGCATGTGGAATCTTTAGTTGCAGTATGCGGGATCTTTAGTTGCAGCATGCAAACTCATAGTTGAGGCATGTGGGGTCTAGTTCCTTGACCAGGGATTGAACCCAGGCCCCCTGCGTTGGGAGTGTTGTGTCCTTGCCACCAGGGAAGTCCCAGTCAATTAAGCATTTAGAATTATGTGTATGTCTCAGCTGTCTATTAATTTGAGCCCATTTTCAAGCACACCTGAGTATTTAAAATAATGTTTAACATAATTTTGGGGGCTTCCCTGGTGGCGCAGTGGTTGAGAGTCCGCCTGCTGATGCAGGGGACACGGGTTCGTGCCCCGGTCTGGGAAGATCCCACATGCCGCGGAGCAGCTGGGCCCGTGAGCCATGGCCGCTGAGCCTGCGCGTCCGGAGCCTGTGCTCTGCAACGGGAGAGGCCACGGCAGTGAGAAGCCCGCGTACCGCAAAAAAAAAAAAAAAAAAAAAAAAAAATATATATATATATATATATATATATATATATATAATTTTGTATATTACAATTTATAATTGGAGGATTTTCAGTTTTTCTACCCAATACCCAAACAATTTCCAAACAAGAAGTGTAAACGTCCCTTAAAAATATAAACCATACTAAGATCACTCAGTGGTAATCAGCTGATATTTAAGCTACGCTGCAAAGTTCCAGGCAACTTTCACACACATGCCTGGTGCTGCAAGGGACCTCTTTTCTTGTGGGGATGTCCAGCAGGATAGGCTGACCTTTTACATGGTAGCCATGTGTCCTCAAAAAGCAAGACAGAAGGACATTCCCTCTTAAAGCTTAACCCCATAATTGGCATAATATAATTTCCACCATATTCTATTTATTGCTCAAAATAATCACAGCCTTCATCAGCTCAAGAGGAGGGGGAAATGAACAGAACCTCTCATTGGAAGGAGTATCCAGGAATGAGCAACATTCCTGGATCTAATATCCACTAAAACCAAGCTTCTTGAGATCCTTTTGGGTGCCATACACAGGGTATGGCCAAGAAACAAGTGTTTTGTTCATTATACTAAGGTGGTTGTCTATGGATTCGTTTACTCTTTACCTACCACTAGGAGAGGGACACCTATCATTTAGTGGAATCCTATACTCTACACCACAACTTTCACACTAAAGTGGAATGAAGTGTCTAAACATTATAGACACCCTCTCCCACTTGTAGGACCCTGCATGTAGACAAAGAAACACACAGGTAGGCAGCAAGGGGGATGTAAGTAGAGATTTCTTGGTGAAAGGAACTTGGACAGACAGGGTTTCAATATCTAATTTTTCTGACTTAGGGACACAGAGTTCTCCCATATTTCTCGTGGTTCCCTTCTTTCTTGGGTCCTCTAATGCCTGACACTTCAGTTGTAATCTATCCCTCTCAGCTGTGCCTTGAAAAGTACATATCCACAGAGTCATAAATGGGGCAGGTTTGAGGACAAAATTTAGGGAGAGGGAAAAGCATAAGAAGCCCTGGATATATGCCCTTGCATGATGTTGGAGTGTGGTTAAGGGAAACACTTGATTATACTTTTTCACTTGAATTAATTTCCAAATGGAGATTGAGGTAATTGAAGTTTATTCTTTTATATAAAGGTATTTCCTATCAAGCAGGTTGATCAAGAGAAGCATGGTTTCTGTTATCCTCTGATAGACTCACACACTCAAAGGCAAAACCATGCCTAATGGGTCAGACACTGAAGTGAGATTTAGGGAATCACCTAGGTCCTGGTGTCAGTTCTAATTCAGTAAATATGTGACTTTGGGTAACGCCCTTCACCTACCAGAATATGGTAAAGGAATCTGGGTTTTCAGAGGGATAGATTACACAAGCCAGTCCATTTACTTCAACAAGCACAATAACCTTGCATATTATTCCTACTTACAACAAATTTCACTCAGGTGCATGACAAAATACCTGCTCAAGTATCAGATCCACTGAGCTATATGGTTTCTGCTTATCTTCACTTCTCAAAGGCTGATGAATTTCACAATGCCTCTGTGTAGAATATTGCAGTTATTTCTGCAACGTGTTTCAGTTCTCGCTTATGTTTTACAATGAATTCTGTAATACAGATAATGTTGAAAAAAGTTTGAATGGGGTATGCTTGTCCTATTAATACTATTTTCTTAGGGTTGGAACTTATAGTTTGTTATTTAAGCAGTAAAGCCCTTGCTCTAATTCGTATTTTCAGTAGTCAACACCATTAGATCATGATTGCTCTTTAGGTGTCCATTTTCTTCAATTACACTCTGAAGTGAATAATTACATATGCTCATATCTCCTCCAAGGTCTTCAACCTTGAACTCCATTTTCCCTCTCTCCTTCCTAGATGCCATGTGTGTCACTTATCCTTGCGCTTCTGTCTTCACAGCGTATATGGTACAGTTGTAACACTGGTTTACTAATGCCTGTATTTGATTATTGGATTTACTAAATGTAAAACACACCTAGCACAATAAAAATATCCTAGTAGGTTAGATTTCTTAACAGGAATTCTCACATATTATTAATGTGCAAGAAATGTTTAGAAAAACATTTGTATTTCATACGGGCAAACACTGGGATATTGAAGCAGCAACAATGAGCACAATAGGAATTAAATAATTTTGTGAAATACCATTTTATCCTATGGGTCCACAGTTCTCTTTTTGAAAATGCAATGGCTCTGAAATGAGCTTTCTGCTTCCAAAATTATATTCAGGTTCTGTACGACCAACTTGAGGTCCCACACAGAGATATTTACTTGCCATTGATTTGGTGGAAGATTTTCCTGGTCTCCTTGGGAATCATATTCTTTTAAAAAAATTCTTTCATAAGATTCCTCTAATATTCCACAAAATAATAAATAAGATTCCTGAAAATGGGACTCATTTATCCTAAATATTTACTCCAGCGACCAAGGAGAGCTCTGGAGATATAATAGCCCGTCAGAATTCTTCAATCTTGGACTGAAAAACACAGACTTTCACTGCCCATTCTTTAAAAGACACTGCCTCCTTCATACCTGAACTACTCAGGGAAGCTCTCTCTAGTATCTTGCCACGGCACCCCAATTCTTTTTCCTTATCTCACAAGGCTCTGCCAATTTAAAAAAAGTATTTTGTTTAGTCTGTCCTGTAGAGACCTGTCCCTCTTCTGAGGGGCTCAGGAAAAGTTTGATTTTGTAGATTATCAGGAATTTATCTCAGTGTTTGGCTGAGAGTGATATACTTTACAGGTTCTTATATCCTACACAATAGGAAATAATTACAACTTTTTAAAAAGAAGTACAAATGGAATACAAAAATTGAAAAATATGTAGCTGTAAAGCAACATAATACTTTCTAAAAATTGAAAATGACAGAGTATCTTCTCCCTCACAGATAAGAAGAAATAAAATACTAAAATGAAATTACTGAACATTCACATAATTGTGAAAATGACTGTGGCAGGGCCACCTTGTTTCACTTAAGTGGTCACCAGTGTTCTCTTAATAAAATGGAAGAGGCAGGAGATATGTCTATATTTAGCTCAGAATACATATCTCCTATGGGTTGAATTTGTACCTCTAAAATTCATCTATCTATGCTGTAAATACTCGTACTCATATGTGATCATATTTGGAATCTTTACTGGGTAATCAAGTTAAAATATGTTCATTAGAGTAGGTCTTAATCCAAATGAGTTGCATCCATATAAAAAGGGAAAATCAGACATAGATACATACATATAGGGAGGAAAATGTGTGGAGGTGTAGGGAGATTTCAGCTATCCACAAGGCAAGGAGAGGGTCCTAGAATAGATGCCCCTTATGCATTCACACCTTGCATAAGATCCAACTCAGATGTAACCTTGATTTGGACTTAGAGCCTCCAGAAGTATGAGACAATAAATGTATGTTGTTTAAGTGACCCAATCACCAGCATTTTGTACAGAAGCTCTAGAAAACTTATATAATATTTAAATGACCTTGATTAGATTTTTTTTTTTTTTTTTTTTTTTTTTTTTTTGCGGTACGTGGGCCTCTCACTGTTGTGGCCTCTCCCGTTGCAGAGCACAGGCTCCGGACGCACAGGCTCAGCGGCCATGGCTCACGGGCACAGCCGCTCTGCGGCATGTGGGATCTTCCCGGACCGGGGCACGAACCCGTATCCCCTGCCTTGGCAGGCGGACTCTCAACTGCTGCGCCACCAGGGAAGCCCGACCTTGATTAGATTTATAAAACAAAGAAACAAACAGCAGATAAATAATCACACTTGTTACCCTACTGTCACCAAACCTGAACATCCCAGGAAGACTGTTACTGGTTCATTCATGAACACCGCACTATAGAGTGAGTGGCCCAGTGACTGTGGCTACCAGTTTGGGTCCCTCATTGGCTGACCTGGTGTCGAGGTGGACTTGAACCTCTCTGACTGGATGCTCCCACCATCCCCATGATGTTGAGCTACAAGTCATGAAGGTTTTCCACTTCAAAAACAAGAGAATAAGGCCTAGAAAAGAATAGAATTAGATCATCTGAACGAGTTGGAGTAGACTTCTGATTCTAGGCAGCCTGGAATAAGTTGTTTCCTGAACTTTTTGTTGCACTTATTTCTATGCTGTATTGGAGTCCCCTTTTTAAGTGAATCCATAAACACAGTAATGGTGAAAAGGTTTCTGAATGGGCTATACTCTTCCTATCAATACTATCATCCCTGATTTGAGACTTATAACTGTTATTTAAGCAGTGAAGCCATTTCCCTCAGTTTGCCTTTACAATAAACCACAACGTTACAAGGTGATTGCTCACTAGGTTCCCGTATTCCCTCAATCAACTGAAGTGAATAATTACTAGTTGTTACTCCCCTTTCCAATCTTCAACATCAGACTTTCCCTTTCCCCTCTCCATCCTAGATTTCCTATGTATCAGTCATCTCTGAGGTCCCAGTTATCACTTCAAAACCAATTATGGTATATTTTGAATATTTTGGGGTTTTTTTTAACTAATGTGTCCATTTAATTTCTGAATTTATAAATGTGAAAGAAACAAAGCTCACTAAAAATATTAATGGATTCTTTTTCTTAAAACGACTTCCTACATAATACGATATGTATTATATTTAGGTCCTTAATCCATTTTGAGTTTATTTTTGTGATTGCTGTTGGAGAATTTTCTAATTTCATTTTATTACATCTAGCTATCCAGTTTTCCCAGCACCATTTATTGAAGAGACTGTCTTTTCTCCATTATATATTCTTGCCTTTTTTATTGTAGATTAATTGACCGTAAGTTCATGGGTTTATTTCTGGGCTCTCTCTTCTATTCCACTAATCTATGCGTCTGTTTTAGTGCCAGTACTATACTGATTGATTACTGTAGTTTTCTGGTATAGTCTGAAGTCAGGGAACCATATTCCTCCAGCTCTGGTCTTCTTTCTTAAGATTGTTTTGGCTATTCGGGACCTTTTGTGTTTCCACACACATTTAAAAACTTTTTGTATAGTTCTGTGAAAAATGCCCCGGTGTTTTCATAGGGATTACATTGAATCTGTCGATTGCCTTGGATAGTACAGTCATTTTAACAATATTAATTCTTCCAACCAATAAACATGGAATATCTTTCCCTCTGTGATGTCTTCAATTCCTTTCATCAGTGTCTTATAGTTTTCCAAGTACAGGTCTTTTACTAACTTAAGTACATTTATTCTTAGGTATTTTATTGATTATTTTTCTCTCACACTGGCAGTTTCTCAGTACTCAGAGTAACCAGTTTTGTTAAAATAACAGCTCACATTTATTCATCAATTCCAGTATGTGTGGTATTTTGGGGACCTAATTAATGTTAAAAGAATTTAAAATTTACTAAATGTTAAATAATTTTAGTGTTTATGTGTAAGTATTCCCATTTCTGTTTGTGTTCTGTCTTTGCAGAAAGTGGTTTTGTCATTCTCTTCATTCTGATCACTGGAGGTTTTGATAAGAATTGGAGGTAATAGCTGGTGAATTATGTCCCATGATTTTGAGGAGCACTCTGCAGACCATGTCAGAGAGTTCCTGCTCAGGCCATGGAGGCTCAGCCATGGAAAGGTAAGATTCTGTGTGGGAGTAAAATGGCTGCCAAGTGGCCAAAGTCATTCTGATGGAGGCAACGACTTCAGTTAGGGAGGTCAGACTCGTTCAGGAAGCTCAAACTGAGTTTTATTCAATGTAGGTGGCTTAGGTGACAACTTCTCAGAGTTCTCATGCATAAATAGTAGGCATAAATCAGCTGAGGTGAACTTTGCCTACGTGGGGCATAGTTCAAAGATTTTCTGGTAGAGGTCACGGAAAGTTTAAAGGCCACCAGATTTCCACTGTGATTGGTTGACTGGAGGCCAAGCAGGGGGCCATCCAATCACACGTGACATGGGGTGCCTTAGTGACAGGCCTCCCTGCTTTGCATTTTATCCAATCAGATATGAACATTGCCCGTGACATCAGAGAAGGCAGGGAGTATAAACGGGGCCAGCGGCACTCAACTGCCGCACTGTCCTTCCCTCTGAGCTGTGGGGGAGACGGTTCTGACATGTCTGAGCCTTCGCCTGAGACGTCTGAAGAAAGCCTGGCCACCAAGGAAGCAGAGCCCTCCAAAGCCGAGCCAAAGAACCCGAAGCAGAAGACACCGAAGCGCCGCGGCTACCGCAGCCGCCGCCGCTCTGATGGCTTCGACAGCTTTGCCGCCTATTTCCCCAGGGTGCTGAAGCAGGCCCACGAGGGCCTGAGCCTCTCAGAGGAGGTCGTGGACGTCATGGATTCGTTCGTTAAGGATATGTTTGAGCGAATCGCCAACGAGGCGGCGCACCTGGTCTGCTCCAGCAAGCGCTCCACCCTCAGCTCTGGAGAGATCCAGACCTCCGTGCGCCTGCTGCTGCCTGGGGAGCTGGGCAAGCATGCCATGTCCAAAGCCAGCAAGGCCGTCATCAGATACACCACTGGCAAATGAGCTGCCTCCGGACCATCTGAGCATCTCAAACCAAAGGCTCTTTTCAGAGCCACTCATTTGGCGGGAAAAGACCTGTAGCTCTGAAGAGTCCGATCCACTCTGGGTTTTCGCCCTGTGCCATGAGGGAAATACCATAAACCTCATCCACTCTGCTTGAGTATATGTCTTTAGTGCCATTCGTTCCACAGAGAATCACGAACTAGTCTTAGCCAAAATGCACCTTGTCACTTTCCTAACTGGTCATTTCTACTTGTGGTTTCTCTGTTCACCCATTTTAGGGATTTTTATGGTCAAAATTCTTTCCATACAAGATTCACTGACCATTTTTATTGTCATTCTCCCAGCTGTATATAGCAGTATCATCCAGAGATTTTTATGTGGGATATAGTAACTGAAAGAGTGAAGTAGTGGACATGAAAATCTCACTTACACGTTCATACGCCTTTAGCATATCTCAAATCTGAATTCAGTTAAGTACATAAAATAGGACCCAAACGCAGTGTAAAACTAAATAATCTAATTTTCTAGAATCAAGCACCATACCTCGTGAAATTAGTATTCTACATAATTCAGATTTCTCTGATTTTATTTTTTTATGCCTAAAACTTTTCGGTTTTTATCCAGAAATCTTGACTGAACTGTAATTCTGCATGGATGATGAGATCATCCAATGACAGCAGCTGTAGCCACAGTCTGAGGAGCAGCAGCTTATGAGGGACTGGGAGCCCGTGAGCCAGAGCAATTGGCCCAGAGTGTGGTGGGGCGTCCAGAGCTGAACAAATAACAGCCTTCCTGTGATACTCAGCCGGGAGAGTGAGCGGGAAGGAGGTGTGATAGTTTCCCTGTGGTTTTCCCTTCGAGTACTTGCTTTTAATCATGGTGATTTAAGTACACACAACCAGATCTGGTAGTGGGACATGTCTCTATCTCCTTGCATGAAAATAAGAGGGGGAAGTTCAGCAGTTAAGAGAACTAAGATGACTCCTTCCTCTACCTCAAGTAATTTGAATGTTAATGCTTCTAATAATATTTATTGAATTTAATATCCATTGTGCTTTCTTCTTGGTGCATTGCCTTTTCTTCTAATCTTTTTCTAAAAATATGTTGCTGAATTTCAAGGATTTGTTGATTTTCCTAGTCCATTTTTCAAAAAATTGATTTCTAATTTCCTACATCATTGGAGAGAGAGAATGCACTCTATGATTTCAATCCTTTGTAATTTACTATGGTTTTCATTAGAAATTAATATTTCAGTATATTAAAATCTATTCATTCTGCACTTTTAAAATAAGCAACAACGATATGCTGTACAGCACAGGGAAATATAGAAATTATTTAATAATAACTTTAAACAGTATAATATATAAATATTTTGAATCACTTGTTATAAACCTGAACTAATATAATATTGTAACTCACCTATACTTTAAGAAAAAATATAAAAATTAAAAAGAAATTTTAAGTACCCCTGGATTAGGATGTACAAACCTGTGAAGGATGTCACTCTCAGCCAAAGAGAGAAAAGCTAGATAAACTGCAAAATTCCAACCTTTTCTTGAACCCAGTTTTAGTGCTTTCTCTATGTCAGGCTTTATAGATTTCTATGAGATCTAACTTATTTTCCTATGAATTTCACTTCCCAATTTATTCTCATCCTCGTGTGAGCGTGTTATGGAACTTTCAGAATTATTTTATGTGTGATATGCAATAGAAATTGTGGAGGAGCAGTTATATACATCAACTACCCCTATTATACATTATCAACATATCCCAGTTTAAGCATACATTTAAATATATAAATGGGAACTGATAATAGCTTACAGAAGTGGCAAAACAAAGTTTTCACAAACATTTCACTTTTCTAAATCCCTGGTTGTTGAAATTATTTGAAATATCCCTACAGATGTATCAATCAATTCTTTCCTAGCAGAGAATCTTTAAAATACAAACTTTCATGACATGCAATTTTATATCCATTGAAGAGTGTCAAGTGAGAGCAGCTCAAGCTCCTGTCTCCACTGGGGGTCTGGCAGCCTGTGAGCTACAGCCATTGGCCCCAAATGTTGTCCAGTGACCAGGGCTGAACAGATAATAGCCTTTGTATGATAATCAAACTGGAGATTAAGGGGAAAGGAACTGTGGAACTTTGCTTTTTTTTTTTTTTTTTGGTTCCTTACTTATATTTAATCATGGGGATTTAATGACTTAAATCCAGAGCAAGTCATTTCTTCAGCCCCTTGCATCAGTTTAGAGGAGGTTTATCAGCAATAGAAGACCTAATATGTCTCCTTTTACCTCAAGTGGTTTGAATGATAAGGTTCATATCTGTTCTTTTCCATTGTGTTTTATTTGTGTCCCATGAAGATTTTTATTTGTGTCATTTTTGTATAAGTGTACTGCCAAATTTCAAAGATGTTGCTGATTTTCTATTTCTTGTTTAAAACAGATTTCTACCTTCCTACGACTGTTGAGAGAGGATGATCTGTGGGATTTCAGTCTTGTGCAGTATATTCTGATTTGCTTTAAAGCCCAGTACTTCCTCATGATTGTGAAGTGTTTCATTTGAACATGTAAAATCAGTTGTAAATAATCATTTTGACTGGGATGTACAAGGTAGTAAAGGATGTCTCTCTCAGGCAAACAATGAGACAAAAGCTATATAAGTTGCAAAATTAAAAAATTTCTCGGGCTCATTCTGTGGAGAGACAAAAAACAAAGTATTCTACCTTGGTCACAGCACCACTTGCTGAAGAGCAAAATGGGGGACAGGATAAGACAGTAGAGAGAGTTCACAGAAAATTGCAGGTATGAAGGGGGCCAATATTACCTCCAGCGATCTCTTTGAGATCAGCAGAATTAGGATTTTGGCCAATAAGCCCCCTCATGAAGTTCATTACTTATTATTATTTGGGAAAGATGAAACTTAAAAGGTTTTGAAATAAAGAGAGCTTGCTGCACAGCTTGCCATTAAAATCTACCATGAAATCAGGTGCATACCTTCCTCTGTGTAAGAAATAGAAATTGTTGTACACACTGGAAAAAAAATTTCAGAACTCCAAACTCTTGGTAGAGCCAGGTGCCTTTTCTGAGAAACAAGTGTGGACCACTTTGAAAAGAGTTGACCTCAGAAAATCACTTAATGTCTATCATGCTAATGGTTGCTGCATCAAAATGCCAGTTTTTCTCCATATGAAACAGAGATTCATTACCAAGGTTATTTTTGCATGTTAGTCTCAAAGCTATGGTCTCTGTAAAAAGTATAAGAGCTCTAATACACCAGGACACTGCTATTGTGCTTTGGGTGTTTTGCTTTTGTGAAATCAGAAATGAAATAGGATCATTATTTATACATATTATATAATAGGTAATATGTTTACCTAATATGCATAATAGGTCTGGAGAGTGAAGACTGGGCATGCAAGGGTGAGCAACACATACAAAATTTAGAAAGGTAAGAAGATAAAGGGAATTTTGTGATTTTTCGTTGTTGAAGATGGGAAGGGGGAGTGAGCGATTGTGATTATACACTTCCGTGGGTTCTTGCAGAAAGAAGGGTACCTAGTGAGCAATTGCGATCTAATGGTGTGTGTGGTTTACTGTAAAGACAACCTGAGGAAAAGAGTGTAATGCTTAATCCACAAATTAGAACCATCAACGCGTGGAAAATAGTATTGCTAGGGCAAAAATATCCCATTCAAACTCTTTTCTCCATTACCCATGTTATGGAATTCATTTGAAGTGTGGATCCAAACACAGCAAACGAATAAGTAAACCAGAAAGTTCAAGGGAAAAAAAATCTATCCCAGATTCTAATCTACCCGGAAAAATTTTAATCTTGGAACTGAAGGGTCTACTCTAACTTCTTCAGGTAATCTGTGTCTATTCTTTTCCAGGCTTTACTATTTTTGAAAACAACCTTGGTGATATAGGCCTCGGATGATGGGAGATCCAATCAGAGAAGCTTAAGCACCACTCGCCTCTGAGTCAGCCAATGAGAGGCCAGCAACGGTGAGCTACAGCCATTGGTCCGGAATTCAAGCTGGTTTTCCGGGCTGAAGAAGTCAGTGCCTTCCTGGATGTTTAGCCTTGGTAAAAACTGACGGTATTAGGTTTGATTATTTGCCTGCTCTTTGCTTCTTTGCTTGATTGGTTGTATGTTTCTAATGGTGGTGTTTACCTGGGGCTGATATACAAAATGCCAGAGGTCCCTTTACTTGAAAGACACGTACATAATGTCTCACACTTCTGGAGGCCGGAAGTCCAAATCAAGATGTCAGCTGGTTTGGTTCCTCAGACTGCTGAGAAGGAAGCCTCTGTTCCAGGACTCTGTCCTTGGCTTGTGAAGATGGCAGAGAAACCCCTCTATCTGTTCACAGTTTTCTCCCTATATGACGGTCTCTGTGTCCATACTTCCCCTTTTATATGGATACAGGTCATTTTGTATTAAGGATCATCCTAATGGAGGCAGTTTAACTTGATTTCCCAGGAGAGATCCTATCTCTGTATACAATCACATGTCAGGTATTTGGGTTTAGCACATCAACATAGGAATTTAGGGAGAGAGTATTCAACCCACAGAAGACATGAATTTTGAGTTATAGGTGAGCATATCTCTTGACTCTTCAATTATATTAAGAGAACACTGGTTCTCTTCACCTATAAATACTGGTTTGATGTTTACGATGTGGTATAGTTACAGTTTTTGAACTCTTCCAACACATGTAAGCATAGATTATTGATGGAAAATCTTACTTAAACAGATATTTTTGATGAATGAATGCATTCAAAACCCTGAGAAATCTGGAAAAAATGTAATGTTTTCATAATTGTGTATCATTTAGCGATCACTGCATTGCAAATTACTTCAACACTTAGTGGATTAAAGCAGCAATTATTTATTATTTCTCATGTATCTATGGGTCAGCTGAATGCTTCTGCTGACCTGGGTGGTATTTCTCAGGATTTTCGTGTAGCCCTTCTCTCTTTATTCATCGTCCCTGGTAGAGTTCATATCACATCACTTCCAAATTAGCAATGCATAGATAGGACTTTTCTCTGTGTGCTAAAATTGATGTTTCATTTTAAGTAACGTTTTGTAGATACTTAGATTAAAAATAGAAAGAGAGGGCTTCCCTGGCAGTGCAGTGGTTGAGAGTCCACCTGCCGATGCAGGGGTGACGGGTTCGTGCCCCAGTCCGGGAAGATCCCACATGCTGTGGAGTGGCTGGGCCCGGAGCCATGGCCACTGAGCCTGCGTGTCCAGAGCCTGTGCTCCACAACGAGAGAGGCCAAAACAGTGAGAGGCCCGCACACCGCAAAAAAAAAAAAAAAAAAAAAAAAAAAATAGAGAACATTCGTGACTGCTTAAGGGAAAATAAGGTGAACCCTCTCATGTAATTTTCCTCAACGATTTGAACAGTGAATAGTTTTATTTATTTTAAAAATGTTCCTGACTTTCCACCTAGGTGAAGGGGGAAGAAACTCTTTCATTGTAGTCCCTATAAATGCATTGTGATTTGCTGAACAATGTTTGTTCAGTTTTGTTTGGTATTCCTTTTTTGCTTTTGAAAGAAATTGTAAATTTCCCTATTGATTAGGATGCTAAAACGTGAAAAGGATGTCACTCAGCTAAACAGTGAGACAAAATATGGACAACCTACAGAAATGAGAACTTTTCTTCAGGCCCTGAAATAAGGGACTGCACCGTCCTGGAGAGACAAAACAGCATCTTTTTTAATGTTTTCAGAAACCCACAAACTCAGGATTAAGAATCGGGCAAGGCAGAAAACTAGAGAGAGCTTAACCACTCTGAGTTGTGTGGCTATGAAGGGGGCCATTGCCTGATCGAGGAGGACTGTAAAGGCCTTTTTTCCTTTGGTCCAGTGTATTGATAGAACTCGATTGGGCCAGTACCCCCCAAGAACTGTCCTTGTGGACATCAGACTAAGGATTTATGATAAATGAGCCACCGGAATGGGAATATTATTTATTTATATTCTTGAACATGGTATGAATCTTATGAAAATATTTCAGATAAAGAATTTGACTCTCAAGGAGACCAAGGAAAACTACCACCAAAGTATCCGCAGGTAAATCCCGCAGGTACCTCAGGATGATCTTACACACCTGGAACAAAATTTCGGATGACAAGAGAGCTCTAGGTAAAGCTCAAGGGCGACTGACACACAGGAAATCTAAGAAAGAGGAATAATAGGGTTTAATGTTGAAGAGGCTAAGGCCGAATAAGTACATGTGATTTTTGACTTCAGAAGGTAATTAAGGAGAAAGGGCACCTAGTGAGCAATCATGATCTAACAGTGTGGTTTACTGAAATGATAAACTAAGGGAAAGAGCTTTACTGCTTAAATAATAAAAGATAAACATCAACTCTGAGAAAATAGTATTAGCAGGACAAACATACCCCATTCAAACTTTTTCAACATGACTTGCATCAGGGAAATCATTTAAAAGCAGAATCAAGGACCCAAACACAGCACGGAAATAATTAAAGCAAAATGTTCAAGAAACAGTAACTATCCAAGGTGGAAGAAACTGAAGTTACACTTGTGACTGGTTCAGATTAATCTTATTTGTTTTTTTCCCTCAAGAGTACATTGTCCTGTTTTTGGAAAACGGAAACCTTCATGTCTTGCACCTCGGCATCATGGGGATGCTGGAAGTGTCCAATCAGAGCAGCCCAAGCACCACTCTGGGCCGTCTCAGCCAATGAAAAGCCTGCAGCTCCTGAGGTACAGCCATTGACTCAAAAGTGTGAGGAGGTGTCCTGGGCTGAAGTAATAGGAGTCTTTCCGGCACATGCAGCCTTTGAGATTGAGAGGGGAAAGGGATGTGATTCTTTGCCATTGGGCCAGATGTTACAATGTGACACGGTGTAATCCAGTAACAGCCTTCTTGGGAGATTTGGCCTTTAGAGATTATGGAGTATAGTGGAACGTTTCATTCCCTGTGGTTTGTTTGCTGGCTGGTGTTTAATCATGGTGATTTAATTATATGAATTCAGAGACTGTGCTGGACATGTCTTTTGTTCTTTGCATCAAATATGGCAAGATGTTGATTACTAATATTTCAAGTAAGATTTTTATATCTTCATTTGTAAATGGAGCTCTTCAGAAATTGGAATAGTAAGCTTTCTTCACTGCTTGTATCATTCCGTTACATTTTCTGGTAATAAAAATTAGCTTTTCCTCCTTCATGACTGAAACCATTTTATTGGCAGTAGAATTAGCTGTCCCTTAAATGTCCAAGAGGAAACCTGATCGGAAGCCTAGTCACTGTGGATGAAACCACACTGATGACCCCCATTTTTTCAATTCTTCTAAAGTCCCTTTTTGGTCCAACTTCTGTAATTTATTTCTACATAAATACATTTAAATATGCCTTTGATTGTATTATTGTAGACTCTTGAAAGTAATTTGATTTTCATTTTTAAATATTTCGCCTTTTATTGATTCCATTTTTTCTCCCTATGTTGGTTTCTTAAAGAATAGGGTAATAGGTAATAGTTGTGGCTCATGTGCTCTAGAGAGCTGGCTCAGTAGTTGTGGCACACAGGCTTAGTTGTTCCATGGCACGTGGGATGTTCCTGGACCAGGGCTCGAACCTGTGTCCCCTGCACTGGCAGGCAGATTCTTAACCACTGCTCCATCAGGGAAGCCCTTCTATTGCTTTTTATCTCTTTTTTACTTATTTTCTCTCTGATATTTATTATTTCCTTCCTTCTGCCGACCTTGAGCTTGGTTTGTTTTTTTCTTATTCTTTTAGATGTTGGGGTAGGTCGTTTATTTGAGATTTTTCTTGTGTCTTGAAGTAAGTCGGTATGGCTATAAGCTTCCCTCTTAGAACTGCTTTTGCTGTGCCCCATAGGTTTTGGAAAGATGTATTTTTATTTTCATTTGTCTCCAGGTATTTTCTAACTTCCTCTTTGATTTCCTCACTGACCCATTGGTTTATTACTAGCATATCGTTTAGTCTCCATGTGTTTGTGGTTTTCCCATTTTTCTTTATGTAATCATTTTCTAGTTTCATACAGTGTGGTTAGAAAAAATGCTTGGTACAATTTCTGTCCTCTTAAATTTGTTGAGACTTGGGTTGTGGCACAGCATGTGATCTATCCTGGAGAAAGTTTCATGTGCACTTGAAAAGAATGTGTATTCTGCTGTTTTTGAATGGAATGTCCTGTAGATGTCTATTAAGTGCAACTAGTCTAATGTGTCATTTAAGGCCACTACTTCCTTACTGATTTTTTATCTGGATTATCTGTCTATTGCTGTAAGTGGGGTGTTAAAGTTCCCTAATATTACTGTATTCTTGTCAATTTCTTCCAAGAAATTTTACACAACAGATGAGACACAGCTGGATGGAGAATTGGTGAATTAGAAAACAGATGAAAGAAATTACACAGAATAGCTCATAGTAAGATAAATGAAGTAGAAGATTAAAGAGAGGCCAAGGGACCTAAGAAATGGACTAAGAAGGTATTAAGTGCATTTTGTAGGCATGCCAGAAGTGGTAACCTTGTTAAATTTTAGAATAATAATATTCACAGGGACACGGTTGATAATTATCCAGAATTTAGGAAAGCCTTGATTCCATAGATTCAGGGAGCATACTTGGACACATCATATTAAAGCTACAGAGTTAGCATATAGATCATAATAGCAGACAAAAAGACACATTGTATACAGAGCAATGCAAATACTGTGACAGTAAATCTCCTTTCATCAACAAATGGAAGCCGAAAGTGAGTGGTGAGAGTAAGTAACCATCCACGTAGTGTTGTACTCCTAGCCTAAGTATCATGATAAGACTTTGATAGACTTGAAGATGGACCACTCAGCACACCAAAACAAGGACAGACTTACTGCCAGTCCTTAGCCATAAGCCACTTTAGATGTTACCTCTGCTGCACATAGCTACCTTGTCCAATGTTCTGTACTTCTTGAGTTGGCCCACTTCCAAGGACTGATCAAGGAGGTGGCATAAAGATCTGGCTATGTTGGACCAATGTGAAATGACTTCAACAGGCCTTTAGAACTCAGCATGGGATGAGAAAGTAATTTTGGAGGGTCTGCGTTAGATGTGCACTTCTCCCTCTGCCCACACCTACCTCTCGCATCCCTTTCTTGGGCATTGAGCATGCATAAATATCCTGCACACTAAACACCATATCGATGTTTGTGTCCTTAGAACTTAATTCAGAATAAAAGAGATTGGAGACAACATGAAAAATCATGGTATCAATATTTACACCAACAGATACCATGTGAAAGGAACTTCTAAGGAATGTTTGCCACTTCTGGTATCCCTAGGAGATGTACTTTATACTTTCTTAGTCCATTTGTTAGGTGTCTTGATCTCCATTTAATCCTTTTATTCTCTTTATGAAGTATTCTGTATTATTTTTTAATCTACCTTCTAATTCACATATTCTCTCTCCAGGGGTGTCTTAGCTATTTAAAATTTCTTTACTCTTCTATTCCAGTGTTTATGATTTTCTGTACTAGAAAGCTTATTTGCATCTTTTTTTTTTTTTTTTTTTTTTTTTTTTGCGGTACGCGGGCCCCTCACTGCCGCGGCCTCTCCCGTTGTGGAGCACAGGTTCCGGACGCACAGGCCCAGCAGCCATGGCCCACCGGCCCAGCCGCCCTGCGGCATGTGGGATCCTCCCGGACCGGGGCACGAACCTGCGTCCCCCGCATCAGCAGGTGGACTCTCAACCACTGTGCCACCAGGGAAGCCCTATTTGCATCTCTTTGATAATTAGCTATTGATTACTCATGTATTATGTATCTTATCATCTATTTAAATATGTTAATTAACATTTCTTGTACTTTGATGATAAATCTTTACAGGTTTCCATTTTGGTTTATTGTTTATGCTGATGTTGGCATTTTGGAAGGGGGGAAATCTGTGCTTGTTTTGGAGGACTTTAACTGTAGGAATATTTGTAGAAGCCTCAATTAAGGTTAAGCTCCCCTAGAAATAATTAGATTTGTATTTGCCATATATATGAGTTTACAAACAGAAATTAGTTGGGCCATGCTGATATTGTTAATTAGAACACCAAAGCTACATCAGGGCACTCTTTTGTTTACAGATTCTCAAGGCAACATTTTATTCCCCAACCATAGTTAGGGACAAAATTAGAATTTTCCTTGGTTCTTTATTTCTTATGAGAAAAAAAGTCCAGTTTTTCACTATGGGTATAGTCAATTAAGCATTTATTTCATTTTTTAAAAAATATTTATTTACTTATTTATTTGGCTGCATCGGGTCTTAGCTGCGGCACACGGGACCTTTTAGTTGGAGCATGTGGAATCTTTAGTTGCAGTATGCGGGATCTTTAGTTGCAGCATGCAAACTCATAGTTGAGGCATGTGGGGTCTAGTTCCTTGACCAGGGATTGAACCCAGGCCCCCTGCGTTGGGAGTGTTGTGTCCTTGCCACCAGGGAAGTCCCAGTCAATTAAGCATTTAGAATTATGTGTATGTCTCAGCTGTCTATTAATTTGAGCCCATTTTCAAGCACACCTGAGTATTTAAAATAATGTTTAACATAATTTTGGGGGCTTCCCTGGTGGCGCAGTGGTTGAGAGTCCGCCTGCTGATGCAGGGGACACGGGTTCGTGCCCCGGTCTGGGAAGATCCCACATGCCGCGGAGCAGCTGGGCCCGTGAGCCATGGCCGCTGAGCCTGCGCGTCCGGAGCCTGTGCTCTGCAACGGGAGAGGCCACGGCAGTGAGAAGCCCGCGTACCGCAAAAAAAAAAAAAATATATATATATATATATATATATATATATATATATATATATATATATATAATTTTGTATATTACAATTTATAATTGGAGGATTTTCAGTTTTTCTACCCAATACCCAAACAATTTCCAAACAAGAAGTGTAAACGTCCCTTAAAAATATAAACCATACTAAGATCACTCAGTGGTAATCAGCTGATATTTAAGCTACGCTGCAAAGTTCCAGGCAACTTTCACACACATGCCTGGTGCTGCAAGGGACCTCTTTTCTTGTGGGGATGTCCAGCAGGATAGGCTGACCTTTTACATGGTAGCCATGTGTCCTCAAAAAGCAAGACAGAAGGACATTCCCTCTTAAAGCTTAACCCCATAATTGGCATAATATAATTTCCACCATATTCTATTTATTGCTCAAAATAATCACAGCCTTCATCAGCTCAAGAGGAGGGGGAAATGAACAGAACCTCTCATTGGAAGGAGTATCCAGGAATGAGCAACATTCCTGGATCTAATATCCACTAAAACCAAGCTTCTTGAGATCCTTTTGGGTGCCATACACAGGGTATGGCCAAGAAACAAGTGTTTTGTTCATTATACTAAGGTGGTTGTCTATGGATTCGTTTACTCTTTACCTACCACTAGGAGAGGGACACCTATCATTTAGTGGAATCCTATACTCTACACCACAACTTTCACACTAAAGTGGAATGAAGTGTCTAAACATTATAGACACCCTCTCCCACTTGTAGGACCCTGCATGTAGACAAAGAAACACACAGGTAGGCAGCAAGGGGGATGTAAGTAGAGATTTCTTGGTGAAAGGAACTTGGACAGACAGGGTTTCAATATCTAATTTTTCTGACTTAGGGACACAGAGTTCTCCCATATTTCTCGTGGTTCCCTTCTTTCTTGGGTCCTCTAATGCCTGACACTTCAGTTGTAATCTATCCCTCTCAGCTGTGCCTTGAAAAGTACATATCCACAGAGTCATAAATGGGGCAGGTTTGAGGACAAAATTTAGGGAGAGGGAAAAGCATAAGAAGCCCTGGATATATGCCCTTGCATGATGTTGGAGTGTGGTTAAGGGAAACACTTGATTATACTTTTTCACTTGAATTAATTTCCAAATGGAGATTGAGGTAATTGAAGTTTATTCTTTTATATAAAGGTATTTCCTATCAAGCAGGTTGATCAAGAGAAGCATGGTTTCTGTTATCCTCTGATAGACTCACACACTCAAAGGCAAAACCATGCCTAATGGGTCAGACACTGAAGTGAGATTTAGGGAATCACCTAGGTCCTGGTGTCAGTTCTAATTCAGTAAATATGTGACTTTGGGTAACGCCCTTCACCTACCAGAATATGGTAAAGGAATCTGGGTTTTCAGAGGGATAGATTACACAAGCCAGTCCATTTACTTCAACAAGCACAATAACCTTGCATATTATTCCTACTTACAACAAATTTCACTCAGGTGCATGACAAAATACCTGCTCAAGTATCAGATCCACTGAGCTATATGGTTTCTGCTTATCTTCACTTCTCAAAGGCTGATGAATTTCACAATGCCTCTGTGTAGAATATTGCAGTTATTTCTGCAACGTGTTTCAGTTCTCGCTTATGTTTTACAATGAATTCTGTAATACAGATAATGTTGAAAAAAGTTTGAATGGGGTATGCTTGTCCTATTAATACTATTTTCTTAGGGTTGGAACTTATAGTTTGTTATTTAAGCAGTAAAGCCCTTGCTCTAATTCGTATTTTCAGTAGTCAACACCATTAGATCATGATTGCTCTTTAGGTGTCCATTTTCTTCAATTACACTCTGAAGTGAATAATTACATATGCTCATATCTCCTCCAAGGTCTTCAACCTTGAACTCCATTTTCCCTCTCTCCTTCCTAGATGCCATGTGTGTCACTTATCCTTGCGCTTCTGTCTTCACAGCGTATATGGTACAGTTGTAACACTGGTTTACTAATGCCTGTATTTGATTATTGGATTTACTAAATGTAAAACACACCTAGCACAATAAAAATATCCTAGTAGGTTAGATTTCTTAACAGGAATTCTCACATATTATTAATGTGCAAGAAATGTTTAGAAAAACATTTGTATTTCATACGGGCAAACACTGGGATATTGAAGCAGCAACAATGAGCACAATAGGAATTAAATAATTTTGTGAAATACCATTTTATCCTATGGGTCCACAGTTCTCTTTTTGAAAATGCAATGGCTCTGAAATGAGCTTTCTGCTTCCAAAATTATATTCAGGTTCTGTACGACCAACTTGAGGTCCCACACAGAGATATTTACTTGCCATTGATTTGGTGGAAGATTTTCCTGGTCTCCTTGGGAATCATATTCTTTTAAAAAAATTCTTTCATAAGATTCCTCTAATATTCCACAAAATAATAAATAAGATTCCTGAAAATGGGACTCATTTATCCTAAATATTTACTCCAGCGACCAAGGAGAGCTCTGGAGATATAATAGCCCGTCAGAATTCTTCAATCTTGGACTGAAAAACACAGACTTTCACTGCCCATTCTTTAAAAGACACTGCCTCCTTCATACCTGAACTACTCAGGGAAGCTCTCTCTAGTATCTTGCCACGGCACCCCAATTCTTTTTCCTTATCTCACAAGGCTCTGCCAATTTAAAAAAAGTATTTTGTTTAGTCTGTCCTGTAGAGACCTGTCCCTCTTCTGAGGGGCTCAGGAAAAGTTTGATTTTGTAGATTATCAGGAATTTATCTCAGTGTTTGGCTGAGAGTGATATACTTTACAGGTTCTTATATCCTACACAATAGGAAATAATTACAACTTTTTAAAAAGAAGTACAAATGGAATACAAAAATTGAAAAATATGTAGGTGTAAAGCAACATAATACTTTCTAAAAATTGAAAATGACAGAGTATCTTCTCCCTCACAGATAAGAAGAAATAAAATACTAAAATGAAATTACTGAACATTCACATAATTGTGAAAATGACTGTGGCAGGGCCACCTTGTTTCACTTAAGTGGTCACCAGTGTTCTCTTAATAAAATGGAAGAGGCAGGAGATATGTCTATATTTAGCTCAGAATACATATCTCCTATGGGTTGAATTTGTACCTCTAAAATTCATCTATCTATGCTGTAAATACTCGTACTCATATGTGATCATATTTGGAATCTTTACTGGGTAATCAAGTTAAAATATGTTCATTAGAGTAGGTCTTAATCCAAATGAGTTGCATCCATATAAAAAGGGAAAATCAGACATAGATACATACATATAGGGAGGAAAATGTGTGGAGGTGTAGGGAGATTTCAGCTATCCACAAGGCAAGGAGAGGGTCCTAGAATAGATGCCCCTTATGCATTCACACCTTGCATAAGATCCAACTCAGATGTAACCTTGATTTGGACTTAGAGCCTCCAGAAGTATGAGACAATAAATGTATGTTGTTTAAGTGACCCAATCACCAGCATTTTGTACAGAAGCTCTAGAAAACTTATATAATATTTAAATGACCTTGATTAGATTTTTTTTTTTTTTTTTTTTTTTTTTTTTTTGCGGTACGTGGGCCTCTCACTGTTGTGGCCTCTCCCGTTGCAGAGCACAGGCTCCGGACGCACAGGCTCAGCGGCCATGGCTCACGGGCACAGCCGCTCTGCGGCATGTGGGATCTTCCCGGACCGGGGCACGAACCCGTATCCCCTGCCTTGGCAGGCGGACTCTCAACTGCTGCGCCACCAGGGAAGCCCGACCTTGATTAGATTTATAAAACAAAGAAACAAACAGCAGATAAATAATCACACTTGTTACCCTACTGTCACCAAACCTGAACATCCCAGGAAGACTGTTACTGGTTCATTCATGAACACCGCACTATAGAGTGAGTGGCCCAGTGACTGTGGCTACCAGTTTGGGTCCCTCATTGGCTGACCTGGTGTCGAGGTGGACTTGAACCTCTCTGACTGGATGCTCCCACCATCCCCATGATGTTGAGCTACAAGTCATGAAGGTTTTCCACTTCAAAAACAAGAGAATAAGGCCTAGAAAAGAATAGAATTAGATCATCTGAACGAGTTGGAGTAGACTTCTGATTCTAGGCAGCCTGGAATAAGTTGTTTCCTGAACTTTTTGTTGCACTTATTTCTATGCTGTATTGGAGTCCCCTTTTTAAGTGAATCCATAAACACAGTAATGGTGAAAAGGTTTCTGAATGGGCTATACTCTTCCTATCAATACTATCATCCCTGATTTGAGACTTATAACTGTTATTTAAGCAGTGAAGCCATTTCCCTCAGTTTGCCTTTACAATAAACCACAACGTTACAAGGTGATTGCTCACTAGGTTCCCGTATTCCCTCAATCAACTGAAGTGAATAATTACTAGTTGTTACTCCCCTTTCCAATCTTCAACATCAGACTTTCCCTTTCCCCTCTCCATCCTAGATTTCCTATGTATCAGTCATCTCTGAGGTCCCAGTTATCACTTCAAAACCAATTATGGTATATTTTGAATATTTTGGGGTTTTTTTTAACTAATGTGTCCATTTAATTTCTGAATTTATAAATGTGAAAGAAACAAAGCTCACTAAAAATATTAATGGATTCTTTTTCTTAAAACGACTTCCTACATAATACGATATGTATTATATTTAGGTCCTTAATCCATTTTGAGTTTATTTTTGTGATTGCTGTTGGAGAATTTTCTAATTTCATTTTATTACATCTAGCTATCCAGTTTTCCCAGCACCATTTATTGAAGAGACTGTCTTTTCTCCATTATATATTCTTGCCTTTTTTATTGTAGATTAATTGACCGTAAGTTCATGGGTTTATTTCTGGGCTCTCTCTTCTATTCCACTAATCTATGCGTCTGTTTTAGTGCCAGTACTATACTGATTGATTACTGTAGTTTTCTGGTATAGTCTGAAGTCAGGGAACCATATTCCTCCAGCTCTGGTCTTCTTTCTTAAGATTGTTTTGGCTATTCGGGACCTTTTGTGTTTCCACACACATTTAAAAACTTTTTGTATAGTTCTGTGAAAAATGCCCCGGTATTTTCATAGGGATTACATTGAATCTGTCGATTGCCTTGGATAGTACAGTCATTTTAACAATATTAATTCTTCCAACCAATAAACATGGAATATCTTTCCCTCTGTGATGTCTTCAATTCCTTTCATCAGTGTCTTATAGTTTTCCAAGTACAGGTCTTTTACTAACTTAAGTACATTTATTCTTAGGTATTTTATTGATTATTTTTCTCTCACACTGGCAGTTTCTCAGTACTCAGAGTAACCAGTTTTGTTAAAATAACAGCTCACATTTATTCATCAATTCCAGTATGTGTGGTATTTTGGGGACCTAATTAATGTTAAAAGAATTTAAAATTTACTAAATGTTAAATAATTTTAGTGTTTATGTGTAAGTATTCCCATTTCTGTTTGTGTTCTGTCTTTGCAGAAAGTGGTTTTGTCATTCTCTTCATTCTGATCACTGGAGGTTTTGATAAGAATTGGAGGTAATAGCTGGTGAATTATGTCCCATGATTTTGAGGAGCACTCTGCAGACCATGTCAGAGAGTTCCTGCTCAGGCCATGGAGGCTCAGCCATGGAAAGGTAAGATTCTGTGTGGGAGTAAAATGGCTGCCAAGTGGCCAAAGTCATTCTGATGGAGGCAACGACTTCAGTTAGGGAGGTCAGACTCGTTCAGGAAGCTCAAACTGAGTTTTATTCAATGTAGGTGGCTTAGGTGACAACTTCTCAGAGTTCTCATGCATAAATAGTAGGCATAAATCAGCTGAGGTGAACTTTGCCTACGTGGGGCATAGTTCAAAGATTTTCTGGTAGAGGTCACGGAAAGTTTAAAGGTCACCAGATTTCCACTGTGATTGGTTGACTGGAGGCCAAGCAGGGGGCCATCCAATCACACGTGACATGGGGTGCCTTAGTGACAGGCCTCCCTGCTTTGCATTTTATCCAATCAGATATGAACATTGCCCGTGACATCAGAGAAGGCAGGGAGTATAAACGGGGCCAGCGGCACTCAACTGCCGCACTGTCCTTCCCTCTGAGCTGTGGGGGAGACGGTTCTGACATGTCTGAGCCTTCGCCTGAGACGTCTGAAGAAAGCCTGGCCACCAAGGAAGCAGAGCCCTCCAAAGCCGAGCCAAAGAACCCGAAGCAGAAGACACCGAAGCGCCGCGGCTACCGCAGCCGCCGCCGCTCTGATGGCTTCGACAGCTTTGCCGCCTATTTCCCCAGGGTGCTGAAGCAGGCCCACGAGGGCCTGAGCCTCTCAGAGGAGGCCGTGGACGTCATGGATTCGTTCGTTAAGGATATGTTTGAGCGAATCGCCAACGAGGCGGCGCACCTGGTCTGCTCCAGCAAGCGCTCCACCCTCAGCTCTGGAGAGATCCAGACCTCCGTGCGCCTGCTGCTGCCTGGGGAGCTGGGCAAGCATGCCATGTCCAAAGCCAGCAAGGCCGTCATCAGATACACCACTGGCAAATGAGCTGCCTCCGGACCATCTGAGCATCTCAAACCAAAGGCTCTTTTCAGAGCCACTCATTTGGCGGGAAAAGACCTGTAGCTCTGAAGAGTCCGATCCACTCTGGGTTTTCGCCCTGTGCCATGAGGGAAATACCATAAACCTCATCCACTCTGCTTGAGTATATGTCTTTAGTGCCATTCGTTCCACAGAGAATCACGAACTAGTCTTAGCCAAAATGCACCTTGTCACTTTCCTAACTGGTCATTTCTACTTGTGGTTTCTCTGTTCACCCATTTTAGGGATTTTTATGGTCAAAATTCTTTCCATACAAGATTCACTGACCATTTTTATTGTCATTCTCCCAGCTGTATATAGCAGTATCATCCAGAGATTTTTATGTGGGATATAGTAACTGAAAGAGTGAAGTAGTGGACATGAAAATCTCACTTACACGTTCATACGCCTTTAACATATCTCAAATCTGAATTCAGTTAAGTACATAAAATAGGACCCAAACGCAGTGTAAAACTAAATAATCTAATTTTCTAGAATCAAGCACCATACCTCGTGAAATTAGTATTCTACATAATTCAGATTTCTCTGATTTTATTTTTTTATGCCTAAAACTTTTCGGTTTTTATCCAGAAATCTTGACTGAACTGTAATTCTGCATGGATGATGAGATCATCCAATGACAGCAGCTGTAGCCACAGTCTGAGGAGCAGCAGCTTATGAGGGACTGGGAGCCCCTGAGCCAGAGCAATTGGCCCAGAGTGTGGTGGGGCGTCCAGAGCTGAACAAATAACAGCCTTCCTGTGATACTCAGCCGGGAGAGTGAGCGGGAAGGAGGTGTGATAGTTTCCCTGTGGTTTTCCCTTCGAGTACTTGCTTTTAATCATGGTGATTTAAGTACACACAACCAGATCTGGTAGTGGGACATGTCTCTATCTCCTTGCATGAAAATAAGAGGGGGAAGTTCAGCAGTTAAGAGAACTAAGATGACTCCTTCCTCTACCTCAAGTAATTTGAATGTTAATGCTTCTAATAATATTTATTGAATTTAATATCCATTGTGCTTTCTTCTTGGTGCATTGCCTTTTCTTCTAATCTTTTTCTAAAAATATGTTGCTGAATTTCAAGGATTTGTTGATTTTCCTAGTCCATTTTTCAAAAAATTGATTTCTAATTTCCTACATCATTGGAGAGAGAGAATGCACTCTATGATTTCAATCCTTTGTAATTTACTATGGTTTTCATTAGAAATTAATATTTCAGTATATTAAAATCTATTCATTCTGCACTTTTAAAATAAGCAACAACGATATGCTGTACAGCACAGGGAAATATAGAAATTATTTAATAATAACTTTAAACAGTATAATATATAAATATTTTGAATCACTTGTTATAAACCTGAACTAATATAATATTGTAACTCACCTATACTTTAAGAAAAAATATAAAAATTAAAAAGAAATTTTAAGTACCCCTGGATTAGGATGTACAAACCTGTGAAGGATGTCACTCTCAGCCAAAGAGAGAAAAGCTAGATAAACTGCAAAATTCCAACCTTTTCTTGAACCCAGTTTTAGTGCTTTCTCTATGTCAGGCTTTATAGATTTCTATGAGATCTAACTTATTTTCCCATGAATTTCACTTCCCAATTTATTCTCGTCCTCGTGTGAGCGTGTTATGGAACTTTCAGAATTATTTTATGTGTGATATGCAATAGAAATTGTGGAGGAGCAGTTATATACATCAACTACCCCTATTATACATTATCAACATATCCCAGTTTAAGCATACATTTAAATATATAAATGGGAACTGATAATAGCTTACAGAAGTGGCAAAACAAAGTTTTCACAAACATTTCACTTTTCTAAATCCCTGGTTGTTGAAATTATTTGAAATATCCCTACAGATGTATCAATCAATTCTTTCCTAGCAGAGAAACTTTAAAATACAAACTTTCATGACATGCAATTTTATATCCATTGAAGAGTGTCAAGTGAGAGCAGCTCAAGCTCCTGTCTCCACTGGGGGTCTGGCAGCCTGTGAGCTACAGCCATTGGCCCCAAATGTTGTCCAGTGACCAGGGCTGAACAGATAATAGCCTTTGTATGATAATCAAACTGGAGATTAAGGGGAAAGGAACTGTGGAACTTTGCTTTTTTTTTTTTTTTTTGGTTCCTTACTTATATTTAATCATGGGGATTTAATGACTTAAATCCAGAGCAAGTCATTTCTTCAGCCCCTTGCATCAGTTTAGAGGAGGTTTATCAGCAATAGAAGACCTAATATGTCTCCTTTTACCTCAAGTGGTTTGAATGTTAAGGTTCATATCTGTTCTTTTCCATTGTGTTTTATTTGTGTCCCATGAAGATTTTTATTTGTGTCATTTTTGTATAAGTGTACTGCCAAATTTCAAAGAAGTTGCTGATTTTCTATTTCTTGTTTAAAACAGATTTCTACCTTCCTACGACTGTTGAGAGAGGATGATCTGTGGGATTTCAGTCTTGTGCAGTATATTCTGATTTGCTTTAAAGCCCAGTACTTCCTCATGATTGTGAAGTGTTTCATTTGAACATGTAAAATCAGTTGTAAATAATCATTTTGACTGGGATGTACAAGGTAGTAAAGGATGTCTCTCTCAGGCAAACAATGAGACAAAAGCTATATAAGTTGCAAAATTAAAAAATTTCTCGGGCTCATTCTGTGGAGAGACAAAAAACAAAGTATTCTACCTTGGTCACAGCACCACTTGCTGAAGAGCAAAATGGGGGACAGGATAAGACAGTAGAGAGAGTTCACAGAAAATTGCAGGTATGAAGGGGGCCAATATTACCTCCAGCGATCTCTTTGAGATCAGCAGAATTAGGATTTTGGCCAATAAGCCCCCTCATGAAGTTCATTACTTATTATTATTTGGGAAAGATGAAACTTAAAAGGTTTTGAAATAAAGAGAGCTTGCTGCACAGCTTGCCATTAAAATCTACCATGAAATCAGGTGCATACCTTCCTCTGTGTAAGAAATAGAAATTGTTGTACACACTGGAAAAAAAATTTCAGAACTCCAAACTCTTGGTAGAGCCAGGTGCCTTTTCTGAGAAACAAGTGTGGACCACTTTGAAAAGAGTTGACCTCAGAAAATCACTTAATGTCTATCATGCTAATGGTTGCTGCATCAAAATGCCAGTTTTTCTCCATATGAAACAGAGATTCATTACCAAGGTTATTTTTGCATGTTAGTCTCAAAGCTATGGTCTCTGTAAAAAGTATAAGAGCTCTAATACACCAGGACACTGCTATTGTGCTTTGGGTGTTTTGCTTTTGTGAAATCAGAAATGAAATAGGATCATTATTTATACATATTATATAATAGGTAATATGTTTACCTAATATGCATAATAGGTCTGGAGAGTGAAGACTGGGCATGCAAGGGTGAGCAACACATACAAAATTTAGAAAGGTAAGAAGATAAAGGGAATTTTGTGATTTTTCGTTGTTGAAGATGGGAAGGGGGAGTGAGCGATTGTGATTATACACTTCCGTGGGTTCTTGCAGAAAGAAGGGTACCTAGTGAGCAATTGCGATCTAATGGTGTGTGTGGTTTACTGTAAAGACAACCTGAGGAAAAGAGTGTAATGCTTAATCCACAAATTAGAACCATCAACGCGTGGAAAATAGTATTGCTAGGGCAAAAATATCCCATTCAAACTCTTTTCTCCATTACCCATGTTATGGAATTCATTTGAAGTGTGGATCCAAACACAGCAAACGAATAAGTAAACCAAAAAGTTCAAGGGAAAAAAAATCTATCCCAGATTCTAATCTACCCGGAAAAATTTTAATCTTGGAACTGAAGGGTCTACTCTAACTTCTTCAGGTAATCTGTGTCTATTCTTTTCCAGGCTTTACTATTTTTGAAAACAACCTTGGTGATATAGGCCTCGGATGATGGGAGATCCAATCAGAGAAGCTTAAGCACCACTCGCCTCTGAGTCAGCCAATGAGAGGCCAGCAACGGTGAGCTACAGCCATTGGTCCAGAATTCAAGCTGGTTTTCCGGGCTGAAGAAGTCAGTGCCTTCCTGGATGTTTAGCCTTGGTAAAAACTGACGGTATTAGGTTTGATTATTTGCCTGCTCTTTGCTTCTTTGCTTGATTGGTTGTATGTTTCTAATGGTGGTGTTTACCTGGGGCTGATATACAAAATGCCAGAGGTCCCTTTACTTGAAAGACACGTACATAATGTCTCACACTTCTGGAGGCCGGAAGTCCAAATCAAGATGTCAGCTGGTTTGGTTCCTCAGACTGCTGAGAAGGAAGCCTCTGTTCCAGGACTCTGTCCTTGGCTTGTGAAGATGGCAGAGAAACCCCTCTATCTGTTCACAGTTTTCTCCCTATATGACGGTCTCTGTGTCCATACTTCCCCTTTTATATGGATACAGGTCATTTTGTATTAAGGATCATCCTAATGGAGGCAGTTTAACTTGATTTCCCAGGAGAGATCCTATCTCTGTATACAATCACATGTCAGGTATTTGGGTTTAGCACATCAACATAGGAATTTAGGGAGAGAGTATTCAACCCACAGAAGACATGAATTTTGAGTTATAGGTGAGCATATCTCTTGACTCTTCAATTATATTAAGAGAACACTGGTTCTCTTCACCTATAAATACTGGTTTGATGTTTACGATGTGGTATAGTTACAGTTTTTGAACTCTTCCAACACATGTAAGCATAGATTATTGATGGAAAATCTTACTTAAACAGATATTTTTGATGAATGAATGCATTCAAAACCCTGAGAAATCTGGAAAAAATGTAATGTTTTCATAATTGTGTATCATTTAGCGATCACTGCATTGCAAATTACTTCAACACTTAGTGGATTAAAGCAGCAATTATTTATTATTTCTCATGTATCTATGGGTCAGCTGAATGCTTCTGCTGACCTGGGTGGTATTTCTCAGGATTTTCGTGTAGCCCTTCTCTCTTTATTCATCGTCCCTGGTAGAGTTCATATCACATCACTTCCAAATTAGCAATGCATAGATAGGACTTTTCTCTGTGTGCTAAAATTGATGTTTCATTTTAAGTAACGTTTTGTAGATACTTAGATTAAAAATAGAAAGAGAGGGCTTCCCTGGCAGTGCAGTGGTTGAGAGTCCACCTGCCGATGCAGGGGTGACGGGTTCGTGCCCCGGTCCGGGAAGATCCCACATGCTGTGGAGTGGCTGGGCCCGGAGCCATGGCCACTGAGCCTGCGTGTCCAGAGCCTGTGCTCCACAACGAGAGAGGCCAAAACAGTGAGAGGCCCGCACACCGCAAAAAAAAAAAAAAAAAAAAAAAAAAAAAATAGAGAACATTCGTGACTGCTTAAGGGAAAATAAGGTGAACCCTCTCATGTAATTTTCCTCAACTATTTGAACAGTGAATAGTTTTATTTATTTTAAAAATGTTCCTGACTTTCCACCTAGGTGAAGGGGGAAGAAACTCTTTCATTGTAGTCCCTATAAATGCATTGTGATTTGCTGAACAATGTTTGTTCAGTTTTGTTTGGTATTCCTTTTTTGCTTTTGAAAGAAATTGTAAATTTCCCTATTGATTAGGATGCTAAAACGTGAAAAGGATGTCACTCAGCTAAACAGTGAGACAAAATATGGACAACCTACAGAAATGAGAACTTTTCTTCAGGCCCTGAAAAAAGGGACTGCACCGTCCTGGAGAGACAAAACAGCATCTTTTTTAATGTTTTCAGAAACCCACAAACTCAGGATTAAGAATCGGGCAAGGCAGAAAACTAGAGAGAGCTTAACCACTCTGAGTTGTGTGGCTATGAAGGGGGCCATTGCCTGATCGAGGAGGACTGTAAAGGCCTTTTTTCCTTTGGTCCAGTGTATTGATAGAACTCGATTGGGCCAGTACCCCCCAAGAACTGTCCTTGTGGACATCAGACTAAGGATTTATGATAAATGAGCCACCGGAATGGGAATATTATTTATTTATATTCTTGAACATGGTATGAATCTTATGAAAATATTTCAGATAAAGAATTTGACTCTCAAGGAGACCAAGGAAAACTACCACCAAAGTATCCGCAGGTAAATCCCGCAGGTACCTCAGGATGATCTTACACACCTGGAACAAAATTTCGGATGACAAGAGAGCTCTAGGTAAAGCTCAAGGGCGACTGACACACAGGAAATCTAAGAAAGAGGAATAATAGGGTTTAATGTTGAAGAGGCTAAGGCCGAATAAGTACATGTGATTTTTGACTTCAGAAGGTAATTAAGGAGAAAGGGCACCTAGTGAGCAATCATGATCTAACAGTGTGGTTTACTGAAATGATAAACTAAGGGAAAGAGCTTTACTGCTTAAATAATAAAAGATAAACATCAACTCTGAGAAAATAGTATTAGCAGGACAAACATACCCCATTCAAACTTTTTCAACATGACTTGCATCAGGGAAATCATTTAAAAGCAGAATCAAGGACCCAAACACAGCACGGAAATAATTAAAGCAAAATGTTCAAGAAACAGTAACTATCCAAGGTGGAAGAAACTGAAGTTACACTTGTGACTGGTTCAGATTAATCTTATTTGTTTTTTTCCCTCAAGAGTACATTGTCCTGTTTTTGGAAAACGGAAACCTTCATGTCTTGCACCTCGGCATCATGGGGATGCTGGAAGTGTCCAATCAGAGCAGCCCAAGCACCACTCTGGGCCGTCTCAGCCAATGAAAAGCCTGCAGCTCCTGAGGTACAGCCATTGACTCAAAAGTGTGAGGAGGTGTCCTGGGCTGAAGTAATAGGAGTCTTTCCGGCACATGCAGCCTTTGAGATTGAGAGGGGAAAGGGATGTGATTCTTTGCCATTGGGCCAGATGTTACAATGTGACACGGTGTAATCCAGTAACAGCCTTCTTGGGAGATTTGGCCTTTAGAGATTATGGAGTATAGTGGAACGTTTCATTCCCTGTGGTTTGTTTGCTGGCTGGTGTTTAATCATGGTGATTTAATTATATGAATTCAGAGACTGTGCTGGACATGTCTTTTGTTCTTTGCATCAAATATGGCAAGATGTTGATTACTAATATTTCAAGTAAGATTTTTATATCTTCATTTGTAAATGGAGCTCTTCAGAAATTGGAATAGTAAGCTTTCTTCACTGCTTGTATCATTCCGTTACATTTTCTGGTAATAAAAATTAGCTTTTCCTCCTTCATGACTGAAACCATTTTATTGGCAGTAGAATTAGCTGTCCCTTAAATGTCCAAGAGGAAACCTGATCGGAAGCCTAGTCACTGTGGATGAAACCACACTGATGACCCCCATTTTTTCAATTCTTCTAAAGTCCCTTTTTGGTCCAACTTCTGTAATTTATTTCTACATAAATACATTTAAATATGCCTTTGATTGTATTATTGTAGACTCTTGAAAGTAATTTGATTTTCATTTTTAAATATTTCGCCTTTTATTGATTCCATTTTTTCTCCCTATGTTGGTTTCTTAAAGAATAGGGTAATAGGTAATAGTTGTGGCTCATGTGCTCTAGAGAGCTGGCTCAGTAGTTGTGGCACACAGGCTTAGTTGTTCCATGGCACGTGGGATGTTCCTGGACCAGGGCTCGAACCTGTGTCCCCTGCACTGGCAGGCAGATTCTTAACCACTGCTCCATCAGGGAAGCCCTTCTATTGCTTTTTATCTCTTTTTTACTTATTTTCTCTCTGATATTTATTATTTCCTTCCTTCTGCCGACCTTGAGCTTGGTTTGTTTTTTTCTTATTCTTTTAGATGTTGGGGTAGGTCGTTTATTTGAGATTTTTCTTGTGTCTTGAAGTAAGTCGGTATGGCTATAAGCTTCCCTCTTAGAACTGCTTTTGCTGTGCCCCATAGGTTTTGGAAAGATGTATTTTTATTTTCATTTGTCTCCAGGTATTTTCTAACTTCCTCTTTGATTTCCTCACTGACCCATTGGTTTATTACTAGCATATCGTTTAGTCTCCATGTGTTTGTGGTTTTCCCATTTTTCTTTATGTAATCATTTTCTAGTTTCATACAGTGTGGTTAGAAAAAATGCTTGGTACAATTTCTGTCCTCTTAAATTTGTTGAGACTTGGGTTGTGGCACAGCATGTGATCTATCCTGGAGAAAGTTTCATGTGCACTTGAAAAGAATGTGTATTCTGCTGTTTTTGAATGGAATGTCCTGTAGATGTCTATTAAGTGCAACTAGTCTAATGTGTCATTTAAGGCCACTACTTCCTTACTGATTTTTTATCTGGATTATCTGTCTATTGCTGTAAGTGGGGCGTTAAAGTTCCCTAATATTATTGTATTCTTGTCAATTTCTTCCAAGAAATTTTACACAACAGATGAGACACAGCTGGATGGAGAATTGGTGAATTAGAAAACAGATGAAAGAAATTACACAGAATAGCTCATAGTAAGATAAATGAAGTAGAAGATTAAAGAGAGGCCAAGGGACCTAAGAAATGGACTAAGAAGGTATTAAGTGCATTTTGTAGGCATGCCAGAAGTGGTAACCTTGTTAAATTTTAGAATAATAATATTCACAGGGACACGGTTGATAATTATCCAGAATTTAGGAAAGCCTTGATTCCATAGATTCAGGGAGCATACTTGGACACATCATATTAAAGCTACAGAGTTAGCATATAGATCATAATAGCAGACAAAAAGACACATTGTATACAGAGCAATGCAAATACTGTGACAGTAAATCTCCTTTCATCAACAAATGGAAGCCGAAAGTGAGTGGTGAGAGTAAGTAACCATCCACGTAGTGTTGTACTCCTAGCCTAAGTATCATGATAAGACTTTGATAGACTTGAAGATGGACCACTCAGCACACCAAAACAAGGACAGACTTACTGCCAGTCCTTAGCCATAAGCCACTTTAGATGTTACCTCTGCTGCACATAGCTACCTTGTCCAATGTTCTGTACTTCTTGAGTTGGCCCACTTCCAAGGACTGATCAAGGAGGTGGCATAAAGATCTGGCTATGTTGGACCAATGTGAAATGACTTCAACAGGCCTTTAGAACTCAGCATGGGATGAGAAAGTAATTTTGGAGGGTCTGCGTTAGATGTGCACTTCTCCCTCTGCCCACACCTACCTCTCGCATCCCTTTCTTGGGCATTGAGCATGCATAAATATCCTGCACACTAAACACCATATCGATGTTTGTGTCCTTAGAACTTAATTCAGAATAAAAGAGATTGGAGACAACATGAAAAATCATGGTATCAATATTTACACCAACAGATACCATGTGAAAGGAACTTCTAAGGAATGTTTGCCACTTCTGGTATCCCTAGGAGATGTACTTTATACTTTCTTAGTCCATTTGTTAGGTGTCTTGATCTCCATTTAATCCTTTTATTCTCTTTATGAAGTATTCTGTATTATTTTTTAATCTACCTTCTAATTCACATATTCTCTCTCCAGGGGTGTCTTAGCTATTTAAAATTTCTTTACTCTTCTATTCCAGTGTTTATGATTTTCTGTACTAGAAAGCTTATTTGCATCTTTTTTTTTTTTTTTTTTTTTTTTTTGCGGTACGCGGGCCCCTCACTGCTGCGGCCTCTCCCGTTGTGGAGCACAGGTTCCGGACGCACAGGCCCAGCAGCCATGGCCCACCGGCCCAGCCGCCCTGCGGCATGTGGGATCCTCCCGGACCGGGGCACGAACCTGCGTCCCCCGCATCAGCAGGTGGACTCTCAACCACTGTGCCACCAGGGAAGCCCTATTTGCATCTCTTTGATAATTAGCTATTGATTACTCATGTATTATGTATCTTATCATCTATTTAAATATGTTAATTAACATTTCTTGTACTTTGATGATAAATCTTTACAGGTTTCCATTTTGGTTTATTGTTTATGCTGATGTTGGCATTTTGGAAGGGGGGAAATCTGTGCTTGTTTTGGAGGACTTTAACTGTAGGAATATTTGTAGAAGCCTCAATTAAGGTTAAGCTCCCCTAGAAATAATTAGATTTGTATTTGCCATATATATGAGTTTACAAACAGAAATTAGTTGGGCCATGCTGATATTGTTAATTAGAACACCAAAGCTACATCAGGGCACTCTTTTGATTACAGATTCTCAAGGCAACATTTTATTCCCCAACCATAGTTAGGGACAAAATTAGAATTTTCCTTGGTTCTTTATTTCTTATGAGAAAAAAAGTCCAGTTTTTCACTATGGGTATAGTCAATTAAGCATTTATTTCATTTTTTAAAAAATATTTATTTACTTATTTATTTGGCTGCATCGGGTCTTAGCTGCGGCACACGGGACCTTTTAGTTGGAGCATGTGGAATCTTTAGTTGCAGTATGCGGGATCTTTAGTTGCAGCATGCAAACTCATAGTTGAGGCATGTGGGGTCTAGTTCCTTGACCAGGGATTGAACCCAGGCCCCCTGCGTTGGGAGTGTTGTGTCCTTGCCACCAGGGAAGTCCCAGTCAATTAAGCATTTAGAATTATGTGTATGTCTCAGCTGTCTATTAATTTGAGCCCATTTTCAAGCACACCTGAGTATTTAAAATAATGTTTAACATAATTTTGGGGGCTTCCCTGGTGGCGCAGTGGTTGAGAGTCCGCCTGCTGATGCAGGGGACACGGGTTCGTGCCCCGGTCTGGGAAGATCCCACATGCCGCGGAGCAGCTGGGCCCGTGAGCCATGGCCGCTGAGCCTGCGCGTCCGGAGCCTGTGCTCTGCAACGGGAGAGGCCACGGCAGTGAGAAGCCCGCGTACCGCAAAAAAAAAAAAAAAAAAAAAAAAAAAAAATATATATATATATATATATATATATATATATATATATATATATATATATAATTTTGTATATTACAATTTATAATTGGAGGATTTTCAGTTTTTCTACCCAATACCCAAACAATTTCCAAACAAGAAGTGTAAACGTCCCTTAAAAATATAAACCATACTAAGATCACTCAGTGGTAATCAGCTGATATTTAAGCTACGCTGCAAAGTTCCAGGCAACTTTCACACACATGCCTGGTGCTGCAAGGGACCTCTTTTCTTGTGGGGATGTCCAGCAGGATAGGCTGACCTTTTACATGGTAGCCATGTGTCCTCAAAAAGCAAGACAGAAGGACATTCCCTCTTAAAGCTTAACCCCATAATTGGCATAATATAATTTCCACCATATTCTATTTATTGCTCAAAATAATCACAGCCTTCATCAGCTCAAGAGGAGGGGGAAATGAACAGAACCTCTCATTGGAAGGAGTATCCAGGAATGAGCAACATTCCTGGATCTAATATCCACTAAAACCAAGCTTCTTGAGATCCTTTTGGGTGCCATACACAGGGTATGGCCAAGAAACAAGTGTTTTGTTCATTATACTAAGGTGGTTGTCTATGGATTCGTTTACTCTTTACCTACCACTAGGAGAGGGACACCTATCATTTAGTGGAATCCTATACTCTACACCACAACTTTCACACTAAAGTGGAATGAAGTGTCTAAACATTATAGACACCCTCTCCCACTTGTAGGACCCTGCATGTAGACAAAGAAACACACAGGTAGGCAGCAAGGGGGATGTAAGTAGAGATTTCTTGGTGAAAGGAACTTGGACAGACAGGGTTTCAATATCTAATTTTTCTGACTTAGGGACACAGAGTTCTCCCATATTTCTCGTGGTTCCCTTCTTTCTTGGGTCCTCTAATGCCTGACACTTCAGTTGTAATCTATCCCTCTCAGCTGTGCCTTGAAAAGTACATATCCACAGAGTCATAAATGGGGCAGGTTTGAGGACAAAATTTAGGGAGAGGGAAAAGCATAAGAAGCCCTGGATATATGCCCTTGCATGATGTTGGAGTGTGGTTAAGGGAAACACTTGATTATACTTTTTCACTTGAATTAATTTCCAAATGGAGATTGAGGTAATTGAAGTTTATTCTTTTATATAAAGGTATTTCCTATCAAGCAGGTTGATCAAGAGAAGCATGGTTTCTGTTATCCTCTGATAGACTCACACACTCAAAGGCAAAACCATGCCTAATGGGTCAGACACTGAAGTGAGATTTAGGGAATCACCTAGGTCCTGGTGTCAGTTCTAATTCAGTAAATATGTGACTTTGGGTAACGCCCTTCACCTACCAGAATATGGTAAAGGAATCTGGGTTTTCAGAGGGATAGATTACACAAGCCAGTCCATTTACTTCAACAAGCACAATAACCTTGCATATTATTCCTACTTACAACAAATTTCACTCAGGTGCATGACAAAATACCTGCTCAAGTATCAGATCCACTGAGCTATATGGTTTCTGCTTATCTTCACTTCTCAAAGGCTGATGAATTTCACAATGCCTCTGTGTAGAATATTGCAGTTATTTCTGCAACGTGTTTCAGTTCTCGCTTATGTTTTACAATGAATTCTGTAATACAGATAATGTTGAAAAAAGTTTGAATGGGGTATGCTTGTCCTATTAATACTATTTTCTTAGGGTTGGAACTTATAGTTTGTTATTTAAGCAGTAAAGCCCTTGCTCTAATTCGTATTTTCAGTAGTCAACACCATTAGATCATGATTGCTCTTTAGGTGTCCATTTTCTTCAATTACACTCTGAAGTGAATAATTACATATGCTCATATCTCCTCCAAGGTCTTCAACCTTGAACTCCATTTTCCCTCTCTCCTTCCTAGATGCCATGTGTGTCACTTATCCTTGCGCTTCTGTCTTCACAGCGTATATGGTACAGTTGTAACACTGGTTTACTAATGCCTGTATTTGATTATTGGATTTACTAAATGTAAAACACACCTAGCACAATAAAAATATCCTAGTAGGTTAGATTTCTTAACAGGAATTCTCACATATTATTAATGTGCAAGAAATGTTTAGAAAAACATTTGTATTTCATACGGGCAAACACTGGGATATTGAAGCAGCAACAATGAGCACAATAGGAATTAAATAATTTTGTGAAATACCATTTTATCCTATGGGTCCACAGTTCTCTTTTTGAAAATGCAATGGCTCTGAAATGAGCTTTCTGCTTCCAAAATTATATTCAGGTTCTGTACGACCAACTTGAGGTCCCACACAGAGATATTTACTTGCCATTGATTTGGTGGAAGATTTTCCTGGTCTCCTTGGGAATCATATTCTTTTAAAAAAATTCTTTCATAAGATTCCTCTAATATTCCACAAAATAATAAATAAGATTCCTGAAAATGGGACTCATTTATCCTAAATATTTACTCCAGCGACCAAGGAGAGCTCTGGAGATATAATAGCCCGTCAGAATTCTTCAATCTTGGACTGAAAAACACAGACTTTCACTGCCCATTCTTTAAAAGACACTGCCTCCTTCATACCTGAACTACTCAGGGAAGCTCTCTCTAGTATCTTGCCACGGCACCCCAATTCTTTTTCCTTATCTCACAAGGCTCTGCCAATTTAAAAAAAGTATTTTGTTTAGTCTGTCCTGTAGAGACCTGTCCCTCTTCTGAGGGGCTCAGGAAAAGTTTGATTTTGTAGATTATCAGGAATTTATCTCAGTGTTTGGCTGAGAGTGATATACTTTACAGGTTCTTATATCCTACACAATAGGAAATAATTACAACTTTTTAAAAAGAAGTACAAATGGAATACAAAAATTGAAAAATATGTAGGTGTAAAGCAACATAATACTTTCTAAAAATTGAAAATGACAGAGTATCTTCTCCCTCACAGATAAGAAGAAATAAAATACTAAAATGAAATTACTGAACATTCACATAATTGTGAAAATGACTGTGGCAGGGCCACCTTGTTTCACTTAAGTGGTCACCAGTGTTCTCTTAATAAAATGGAAGAGGCAGGAGATATGTCTATATTTAGCTCAGAATACATATCTCCTATGGGTTGAATTTGTACCTCTAAAATTCATCTATCTATGCTGTAAATACTCGTACTCATATGTGATCATATTTGGAATCTTTACTGGGTAATCAAGTTAAAATATGTTCATTAGAGTAGGTCTTAATCCAAATGAGTTGCATCCATATAAAAAGGGAAAATCAGACATAGATACATACATATAGGGAGGAAAATGTGTGGAGGTGTAGGGAGATTTCAGCTATCCACAAGGCAAGGAGAGGGTCCTAGAATAGATGCCCCTTATGCATTCACACCTTGCATAAGATCCAACTCAGATGTAACCTTGATTTGGACTTAGAGCCTCCAGAAGTATGAGACAATAAATGTATGTTGTTTAAGTGACCCAATCACCAGCATTTTGTACAGAAGCTCTAGAAAACTTATATAATATTTAAATGACCTTGATTAGATTTTTTTTTTTTTTTTTTTTTTTTTTTTGCGGTACGTGGGCCTCTCACTGTTGTGGCCTCTCCCGTTGCAGAGCACAGGCTCCGGACGCACAGGCTCAGCGGCCATGGCTCACGGGCCCAGCCGCTCTGCGGCATGTGGGATCTTCCCGGACCGGGGCACGAACCCGTATCCCCTGCCTTGGCAGGCGGACTCTCAACTGCTGCGCCACCAGGGAAGCCCGACCTTGATTAGATTTATAAAACAAAGAAACAAACAGCAGATAAATAATCACACTTGTTACCCTACTGTCACCAAACCTGAACATCCCAGGAAGACTGTTACTGGTTCATTCATGAACACCGCACTATAGAGTGAGTGGCCCAGTGACTGTGGCTACCAGTTTGGGTCCCTCATTGGCTGACCTGGTGTCGAGGTGGACTTGAACCTCTCTGACTGGATGCTCCCACCATCCCCATGATGTTGAGCTACAAGTCATGAAGGTTTTCCACTTCAAAAACAAGAGAATAAGGCCTAGAAAAGAATAGAATTAGATCATCTGAACGAGTTGGAGTAGACTTCTGATTCTAGGCAGCCTGGAATAAGTTGTTTCCTGAACTTTTTGTTGCACTTATTTCTATGCTGTATTGGAGTCCCCTTTTTAAGTGAATCCATAAACACAGTAATGGTGAAAAGGTTTCTGAATGGGCTATACTCTTCCTATCAATACTATCATCCCTGATTTGAGACTTATAACTGTTATTTAAGCAGTGAAGCCATTTCCCTCAGTTTGCCTTTACAATAAACCACAACGTTACAAGGTGATTGCTCACTAGGTTCCCGTATTCCCTCAATCAACTGAAGTGAATAATTACTAGTTGTTACTCCCCTTTCCAATCTTCAACATCAGACTTTCCCTTTCCCCTCTCCATCCTAGATTTCCTATGTATCAGTCATCTCTGAGGTCCCAGTTATCACTTCAAAACCAATTATGGTATATTTTGAATATTTTGGGGTTTTTTTTAACTAATGTGTCCATTTAATTTCTGAATTTATAAATGTGAAAGAAACAAAGCTCACTAAAAATATTAATGGATTCTTTTTCTTAAAACGACTTCCTACATAATACGATATGTATTATATTTAGGTCCTTAATCCATTTTGAGTTTATTTTTGTGATTGCTGTTGGAGAATTTTCTAATTTCATTTTATTACATCTAGCTATCCAGTTTTCCCAGCACCATTTATTGAAGAGACTGTCTTTTCTCCATTATATATTCTTGCCTTTTTTATTGTAGATTAATTGACCGTAAGTTCATGGGTTTATTTCTGGGCTCTCTCTTCTATTCCACTAATCTATGCGTCTGTTTTAGTGCCAGTACTATACTGATTGATTACTGTAGTTTTCTGGTATAGCCTGAAGTCAGGGAACCATATTCCTCCAGCTCTGGTCTTCTTTCTTAAGATTGTTTTGGCTATTCGGGACCTTTTGTGTTTCCACACACATTTAAAAACTTTTTGTATAGTTCTGTGAAAAATGCCCCGGTATTTTCATAGGGATTACATTGAATCTGTCGATTGCCTTGGATAGTACAGTCATTTTAACAATATTAATTCTTCCAACCAATAAACATGGAATATCTTTCCCTCTGTGATGTCGTCAATTCCTTTCATCAGTGTCTTATAGTTTTCCAAGTACAGGTCTTTTACTAACTTAAGTACATTTATTCTTAGGTATTTTATTGATTATTTTTCTCTCACACTGGCAGTTTCTCAGTACTCAGAGTAACCAGTTTTGTTAAAATAACAGCTCACATTTATTCATCAATTCCAGTATGTGTGGTATTTTGGGGACCTAATTAATGTTAAAAGAATTTAAAATTTACTAAATGTTAAATAATTTTAGTGTTTATGTGTAAGTATTCCCATTTCTGTTTGTGTTCTGTCTTTGCAGAAAGTGGTTTTGTCATTCTCTTCATTCTGATCACTGGAGGTTTTGATAAGAATTGGAGGTAATAGCTGGTGAATTATGTCCCATGATTTTGAGGAGCACTCTGCAGACCATGTCAGAGAGTTCCTGCTCAGGCCATGGAGGCTCAGCCATGGAAAGGTAAGATTCTGTGTGGGAGTAAAATGGCTGCCAAGTGGCCAAAGTCATTCTGATGGAGGCAACGACTTCAGTTAGGGAGGTCAGACTCGTTCAGGAAGCTCAAACTGAGTTTTATTCAATGTAGGTGGCTTAGGTGACAACTTCTCAGAGTTCTCATGCATAAATAGTAGGCATAAATCAGCTGAGGTGAACTTTGCCTACGTGGGGCATAGTTCAAAGATTTTCTGGTAGAGGTCACGGAAAGTTTAAAGGTCACCAGATTTCCACTGTGATTGGTTGACTGGAGGCCAAGCAGGGGGCCATCCACTCACACGTGACATGGGGTGCCTTAGTGACAGGCCTCCCTGCTTTGCATTTTATCCAATCAGATATGAACATTGCCCGTGACATCAGAGAAGGCAGGGAGTATAAACGGGGCCAGCGGCACTCAACTGCCGCACTGTCCTTCCCTCTGAGCTGTGGGGGAGACGGTTCTGACATGTCTGAGCCTTCGCCTGAGACGTCTGAAGAAAGCCTGGCCACCAAGGAAGCAGAGCCCTCCAAAGCCGAGCCAAAGAACCCGAAGCAGAAGACACCGAAGCGCCGCGGCTACCGCAGCCGCCGCCGCTCTGATGGCTTCGACAGCTTTGCCGCCTATTTCCCCAGGGTGCTGAAGCAGGCCCACGAGGGCCTGAGCCTCTCAGAGGAGGCCGTGGACGTCATGGATTCGTTCGTTAAGGATATGTTTGAGCGAATCGCCAACGAGGCGGCGCACCTGGTCTGCTCCAGCAAGCGCTCCACCCTCAGCTCTGGAGAGATCCAGACCTCCGTGCGCCTGCTGCTGCCTGGGGAGCTGGGCAAGCATGCCATGTCCAAAGCCAGCAAGGCCGTCATCAGATACACCACTGGCAAATGAGCTGCCTCCGGACCATCTGAGCATCTCAAACCAAAGGCTCTTTTCAGAGCCACTCATTTGGCGGGAAAAGACCTGTAGCTCTGAAGAGTCCGATCCACTCTGGGTTTTCGCCCTGTGCCATGAGGGAAATACCATAAACCTCATCCACTCTGCTTGAGTATATGTCTTTAGTGCCATTCGTTCCACAGAGAATCACGAACTAGTCTTAGCCAAAATGCACCTTGTCACTTTCCTAACTGGTCATTTCTACTTGTGGTTTCTCTGTTCACCCATTTTAGGGATTTTTATGGTCAAAATTCTTTCCATACAAGATTCACTGACCATTTTTATTGTCATTCTCCCAGCTGTATATAGCAGTATCATCCAGAGATTTTTATGTGGGATATAGTAACTGAAAGAGTGAAGTAGTGGACATGAAAATCTCACTTACACGTTCATACGCCTTTAACATATCTCAAATCTGAATTCAGTTAAGTACATAAAATAGGACCCAAACGCAGTGTAAAACTAAATAATCTAATTTTCTAGAATCAAGCACCATACCTCGTGAAATTAGTATTCTACATAATTCAGATTTCTCTGATTTTATTTTTTTATGCCTAAAACTTTTCGGTTTTTATCCAGAAATCTTGACTGAACTGTAATTCTGCATGGATGATGAGATCATCCAATGACAGCAGCTGTAGCCACAGTCTGAGGAGCAGCAGCTTATGAGGGACTGGGAGCCCCTGAGCCAGAGCAATTGGCCCAGAGTGTGGTGGGGCGTCCAGAGCTGAACAAATAACAGCCTTCCTGTGATACTCAGCCGGGAGAGTGAGCGGGAAGGAGGTGTGATAGTTTCCCTGTGGTTTTCCCTTCAAGTACTTGCTTTTAATCATGGTGATTTAAGTACACACAACCAGATCTGGTAGTGGGACATGTCTCTATCTCCTTGCATGAAAATAAGAGGGGGAAGTTCAGCAGTTAAGAGAACTAAGATGACTCCTTCCTCTACCTCAAGTAATTTGAATGTTAATGCTTCTAATAATATTTATTGAATTTAATATCCATTGTGCTTTCTTCTTGGTGCATTGCCTTTTCTTCTAATCTTTTTCTAAAAATATGTTGCTGAATTTCAAGGATTTGTTGATTTTCCTAGTCCATTTTTCAAAAAATTGATTTCTAATTTCCTACATCATTGGAGAGAGAGAATGCACTCTATGATTTCAATCCTTTGTAATTTACTATGGTTTTCATTAGAAATTAATATTTCAGTATATTAAAATCTATTCATTCTGCACTTTTAAAATAAGCAACAACGATATGCTGTACAGCACAGGGAAATATAGAAATTATTTAATAATAACTTTAAACAGTATAATATATAAATATTTTGAATCACTTGTTATAAACCTGAACTAATATAATATTGTAACTCACCTATACTTTAAGAAAAAATATAAAAATTAAAAAGAAATTTTAAGTACCCCTGGATTAGGATGTACAAACCTGTGAAGGATGTCACTCTCAGCCAAAGAGAGAAAAGCTAGATAAACTGCAAAATTCCAACCTTTTCTTGAACCCAGTTTTAGTGCTTTCTCTATGTCAGGCTTTATAGATTTCTATGAGATCTAACTTATTTTCCTATGAATTTCACTTCCCAATTTATTCTCATCCTCGTGTGAGCGTGTTATGGAACTTTCAGAATTATTTTATGTGTGATATGCAATAGAAATTGTGGAGGAGCAGTTATATACATCAACTACCCCTATTATACATTATCAACATATCCCAGTTTAAGCATACATTTAAATATATAAATGGGAACTGATAATAGCTTACAGAAGTGGCAAAACAAAGTTTTCACAAACATTTCACTTTTCTAAATCCCTGGTTGTTGAAATTATTTGAAATATCCCTACAGATGTATCAATCAATTCTTTCCTAGCAGAGAAACTTTAAAATACAAACTTTCATGACATGCAATTTTATATCCATTGAAGAGTGTCAAGTGAGAGCAGCTCAAGCTCCTGTCTCCACTGGGGGTCTGGCAGCCTGTGAGCTACAGCCATTGGCCCCAAATGTTGTCCAGTGACCAGGGCTGAACAGATAATAGCCTTTGTATGATAATCAAACTGGAGATTAAGGGGAAAGGAACTGTGGAACTTTGCTTTTTTTTTTTTTTTTTTGGTTCCTTACTTATATTTAATCATGGGGATTTAATGACTTAAATCCAGAGCAAGTCATTTCTTCAGCCCCTTGCATCAGTTTAGAGGAGGTTTATCAGCAATAGAAGACCTAATATGTCTCCTTTTACCTCAAGTGGTTTGAATGTTAAGGTTCATATCTGTTCTTTTCCATTGTGTTTTATTTGTGTCCCATGAAGATTTTTATTTGTGTCATTTTTGTATAAGTGTACTGCCAAATTTCAAAGAAGTTGCTGATTTTCTATTTCTTGTTTAAAACAGATTTCTACCTTCCTACGACTGTTGAGAGAGGATGATCTGTGGGATTTCAGTCTTGTGCAGTATATTCTGATTTGCTTTAAAGCCCAGTACTTCCTCATGATTGTGAAGTGTTTCATTTGAACATGTAAAATCAGTTGTAAATAATCATTTTGACTGGGATGTACAAGGTAGTACAGGATGTCTCTCTCAGGCAAACAATGAGACAAAAGCTATATAAGTTGCAAAATTAAAAAATTTCTCGGGCTCATTCTGTGGAGAGACAAAAAACAAAGTATTCTACCTTGGTCACAGCACCACTTGCTGAAGAGCAAAATGGGGGACAGGATAAGACAGTAGAGAGAGTTCACAGAAAATTGCAAGTATGAAGGGGGCCAATATTACCTCCAGCGATCTCTTTGAGATCAGCAGAATTAGGATTTTGGCCAATAAGCCCCCTCATGAAGTTCATTACTTATTATTATTTGGGAAAGATGAAACTTAAAAGGTTTTGAAATAAAGAGAGCTTGCTGCACAGCTTGCCATTAAAATCTACCATGAAATCAGGTGCATACCTTCCTCTGTGTAAGAAATAGAAATTGTTGTACACACTGGAAAAAAAATTTCAGAACTCCAAACTCTTGGTAGAGCCAGGTGCCTTTTCTGAGAAACAAGTGTGGACCACTTTGAAAAGAGTTGACCTCAGAAAATCACTTAATGTCTATCATGCTAATGGTTGCTGCATCAAAATGCCAGTTTTTCTCCATATGAAACAGAGATTCATTACCAAGGTTATTTTTGCATGTTAGTCTCAAAGCTATGGTCTCTGTAAAAAGTATAAGAGCTCTAATACACCAGGACACTGCTATTGTGCTTTGGGTGTTTTGCTTTTGTGAAATCAGAAATGAAATAGGATCATTATTTATACATATTATATAATAGGTAATATGTTTACCTAATATGCATAATAGGTCTGGAGAGTGAAGACTGGGCATGCAAGGGTGAGCAACACATACAAAATTTAGAAAGGTAAGAAGATAAAGGGAATTTTGTGATTTTTCGTTGTTGAAGATGGGAAGGGGGAGTGAGCGATTGTGATTATACACTTCCGTGGGTTCTTGCAGAAAGAAGGGTACCTAGTGAGCAATTGCGATCTAATGGTGTGTGTGGTTTACTGTAAAGACAACCTGAGGAAAAGAGTGTAATGCTTAATCCACAAATTAGAACCATCAACGCGTGGAAAATAGTATTGCTAGGGCAAAAATATCCCATTCAAACTCTTTTCTCCATTACCCATGTTATGGAATTCATTTGAAGTGTGGATCCAAACACAGCAAACGAATAAGTAAACCAAAAAGTTCAAGGGAAAAAAAATCTATCCCAGATTCTAATCTACCCGGAAAAATTTTAATCTTGGAACTGAAGGGTCTACTCTAACTTCTTCAGGTAATCTGTGTCTGTTCTTTTCCAGGCTTTACTATTTTTGAAAACAACCTTGGTGATATAGGCCTCGGATGATGGGAGATCCAATCAGAGAAGCTTAAGCACCACTCGCCTCTGAGTCAGCCAATGAGAGGCCAGCAACGGTGAGCTACAGCCATTGGTCCGGAATTCAAGCTGGTTTTCCGGGCTGAAGAAGTCAGTGCCTTCCTGGATGTTTAGCCTTGGTAAAAACTGACGGTATTAGGTTTGATTATTTGCCTGCTCTTTGCTTCTTTGCTTGATTGGTTGTATGTTTCTAATGGTGGTGTTTACCTGGGGCTGATATACAAAATGCCAGAGGTCCCTTTACTTGAAAGACACGTACATAATGTCTCACACTTCTGGAGGCCGGAAGTCCAAATCAAGATGTCAGCTGGTTTGGTTCCTCAGACTGCTGAGAAGGAAGCCTCTGTTCCAGGACTCTGTCCTTGGCTTGTGAAGATGGCAGAGAAACCCCTCTATCTGTTCACAGTTTTCTCCCTATATGACGGTCTCTGTGTCCATACTTCCCCTTTTATATGGATACAGGTCATTTTGTATTAAGGATCATCCTAATGGAGGCAGTTTAACTTGATTTCCCAGGAGAGATCCTATCTCTGTATACAATCACATGTCAGGTATTTGGGTTTAGCACATCAACATAGGAATTTAGGGAGAGAGTATTCAACCCACAGAAGACATGAATTTTGAGTTATAGGTGAGCATATCTCTTGACTCTTCAATTATATTAAGAGAACACTGGTTCTCTTCACCTATAAATACTGGTTTGATGTTTACGATGTGGTATAGTTACAGTTTTTGAACTCTTCCAACACATGTAAGCATAGATTATTGATGGAAAATCTTACTTAAACAGATATTTTTGATGAATGAATGCATTCAAAACCCTGAGAAATCTGGAAAAAATGTAATGTTTTCATAATTGTGTATCATTTAGCGATCACTGCATTGCAAATTACTTCAACACTTAGTGGATTAAAGCAGCAATTATTTATTATTTCTCATGTATCTATGGGTCAGCTGAATGCTTCTGCTGACCTGGGTGGTATTTCTCAGGATTTTCGTGTAGCCCTTCTCTCTTTATTCATCGTCCCTGGTAGAGTTCATATCACATCACTTCCAAATTAGCAATGCATAGATAGGACTTTTCTCTGTGTGCTAAAATTGATGTTTCATTTTAAGTAACGTTTTGTAGATACTTAGATTAAAAATAGAAAGAGAGGGCTTCCCTGGCAGTGCAGTGGTTGAGAGTCCACCTGCCGATGCAGGGGTGACGGGTTCGTGCCCCGGTCCGGGAAGATCCCACATGCTGTGGAGTGGCTGGGCCCGGAGCCATGGCCACTGAGCCTGCGTGTCCAGAGCCTGTGCTCCACAACGAGAGAGGCCAAAACAGTGAGAGGCCCGCACACCGCAAAAAAAAAAAAAAAAAAAAAAAAAAATAGAGAACATTCGTGACTGCTTAAGGGAAAATAAGGTGAACCCTCTCATGTAATTTTCCTCAACTATTTGAACAGTGAATAGCTTTATTTATTTTAAAAATGTTCCTGACTTTCCACCTAGGTGAAGGGGGAAGAAACTCTTTCATTGTAGTCCCTATAAATGCATTGTGATTTGCTGAACAATGTTTGTTCAGTTTTGTTTGGTATTCCTTTTTTGCTTTTGAAAGAAATTGTAAATTTCCCTATTGATTAGGATGCTAAAACCTGAAAAGGATGTCACTCAGCTAAACAGTGAGACAAAATATGGACAACCTACAGAAATGAGAACTTTTCTTCAGGCCCTGAAAAAAGGGACTGCACCGTCCTGGAGAGACAAAACAGCATCTTTTTTAATGTTTTCAGAAACCCACAAACTCAGGATTAAGAATCGGGCAAGGCAGAAAACTAGAGAGAGCTTAACCACTCTGAGTTGTGTGGCTATGAAGGGGGCCATTGCCTGATCGAGGAGGACTGTAAAGGCCTTTTTTCCTTTGGTCCAGTGTATTGATAGAACTCGATTGGGCCAGTACCCCCCAAGAACTGTCCTTGTGGACATCAGACTAAGGATTTATGATAAATGAGCCACCAGAATGGGAATATTATTTATTTATATTCTTGAACATGGTATGAATCTTATGAAAATATTTCAGATAAAGAATTTGACTCTCAAGGAGACCAAGGAAAACTACCACCAAAGTATCCGCAGGTAAATCCCGCAGGTACCTCAGGATGATCTTACACACCTGGAACAAAATTTCGGATGACAAGAGAGCTCTAGGTAAAGCTCAAGGGCGACTGACACACAGGAAATCTAAGAAAGAGGAATAATAGGGTTTAATGTTGAAGAGGCTAAGGCCGAATAAGTACATGTGATTTTTGACTTCAGAAGGTAATTAAGGAGAAAGGGCACCTAGTGAGCAATCATGATCTAACAGTGTGGTTTACTGAAATGATAAACTAAGGGAAAGAGCTTTACTGCTTAAATAATAAAAGATAAACATCAACTCTGAGAAAATAGTATTAGCAGGACAAACATACCCCATTCAAACTTTTTCAACATGACTTGCATCAGGGAAATCATTTAAAAGCAGAATCAAGGACCCAAACACAGCACGGAAATAATTAAAGCAAAATGTTCAAGAAACAGTAACTATCCAAGGTGGAAGAAACTGAAGTTACACTTGTGACTGGTTCAGATTAATCTTATTTGTTTTTTTCCCTCAAGAGTACATTGTCCTGTTTTTGGAAAACGGAAACCTTCATGTCTTGCACCTCGGCATCATGGGGATGCTGGAAGTGTCCAATCAGAGCAGCCCAAGCACCACTCTGGGCCGTCTCAGCCAATGAAAAGCCTGCAGCTCCTGAGGTACAGCCATTGACTCAAAAGTGTGAGGAGGTGTCCTGGGCTGAAGTAATAGGAGTCTTTCCGGCACATGCAGCCTTTGAGATTGAGAGGGGAAAGGGATGTGATTCTTTGCCATTGGGCCAGATGTTACAATGTGACACGGTGTAATCCAGTAACAGCCTTCTTGGGAGATTTGGCCTTTAGAGATTATGGAGTATAGTGGAACGTTTCATTCCCTGTGGTTTGTTTGCTGGCTGGTGTTTAATCATGGTGATTTAATTATATGAATTCAGAGACTGTGCTGGACATGTCTTTTGTTCTTTGCATCAAATATGGCAAGATGTTGATTACTAATATTTCAAGTAAGATTTTTATATCTTCATTTGTAAATGGAGCTCTTCAGAAATTGGAATAGTAAGCTTTCTTCACTGCTTGTATCATTCCGTTACATTTTCTGGTAATAAAAATTAGCTTTTCCTCCTTCATGACTGAAACCATTTTATTGGCAGTAGAATTAGCTGTCCCTTAAATGTCCAAGAGGAAACCTGATCGGAAGCCTAGTCACTGTGGATGAAACCACACTGATGACCCCCATTTTTTCAATTCTTCTAAAGTCCCTTTTTGGTCCAACTTCTGTAATTTATTTCTACATAAATACATTTAAATATGCCTTTGATTGTATTATTGTAGACTCTTGAAAGTAATTTGATTTTCATTTTTAAATATTTCGCCTTTTATTGATTCCATTTTTTCTCCCTATGTTGGTTTCTTAAAGAATAGGGTAATAGGTAATAGTTGTGGCTCATGTGCTCTAGAGAGCTGGCTCAGTAGTTGTGGCACACAGGCTTAGTTGTTCCATGGCACGTGGGATGTTCCTGGACCAGGGCTCGAACCTGTGTCCCCTGCACTGGCAGGCAGATTCTTAACCACTGCTCCATCAGGGAAGCCCTTCTATTGCTTTTTATCTCTTTTTTACTTATTTTCTCTCTGATATTTATTATTTCCTTCCTTCTGCCGACCTTGAGCTTGGTTTGTTTTTTTCTTATTCTTTTAGATGTTGGGGTAGGTCGTTTATTTGAGATTTTTCTTGTGTCTTGAAGTAAGTCGGTATGGCTATAAGCTTCCCTCTTAGAACTGCTTTTGCTGTGCCCCATAGGTTTTGGAAAGATGTATTTTTATTTTCATTTGTCTCCAGGTATTTTCTAACTTCCTCTTTGATTTCCTCACTGACCCATTGGTTTATTACTAGCATATTGTTTAGTCTCCATGTGTTTGTGGTTTTCCCATTTTTCTTTATGTAATCATTTTCTAGTTTCATACAGTGTGGTTAGAAAAAATGCTTGGTACAATTTCTGTCCTCTTAAATTTGTTGAGACTTGGGTTGTGGCACAGCATGTGATCTATCCTGGAGAAAGTTTCATGTGCACTTGAAAAGAATGTGTATTCTGCTGTTTTTGAATGGAATGTCCTGTAGATGTCTATTAAGTGCAACTAGTCTAATGTGTCATTTAAGGCCACTACTTCCTTACTGATTTTTTATCTGGATTATCTGTCTATTGCTGTAAGTGGGGCGTTAAAGTTCCCTAATATTATTGTATTCTTGTCAATTTCTTCCAAGAAATTTTACACAACAGATGAGACACAGCTGGATGGAGAATTGGTGAATTAGAAAACAGATGAAAGAAATTACACAGAATAGCTCATAGTAAGATAAATGAAGTAGAAGATTAAAGAGAGGCCAAGGGACCTAAGAAATGGACTAAGAAGGTATTAAGTGCATTTTGTAGGCATGCCAGAAGTGATAACCTTGTTAAATTTTAGAATAATAATATTCACAGGGACACGGTTGATAATTATCCAGAATTTAGGAAAGCCTTGATTCCATAGATTCAGGGAGCATACTTGGACACATCATATTAAAGCTACAGAGTTAGCATATAGATCATAATAGCAGACAAAAAGACACATTGTATACAGAGCAATGCAAATACTGTGACAGTAAATCTCCTTTCATCAACAAATGGAAGCCGAAAGTGAGTGGTGAGAGTAAGTAACCATCCACGTAGTGTTGTACTCCTAGCCTAAGTATCATGATAAGACTTTGATAGACTTGAAGATGGACCACTCAGCACACCAAAACAAGGACAGACTTACTGCCAGTCCTTAGCCATAAGCCACTTTAGATGTTACCTCTGCTGCACATAGCTACCTTGTCCAATGTTCTGTACTTCTTGAGTTGGCCCACTTCCAAGGACTGATCAAGGAGGTGGCATAAAGATCTGGCTATGTTGGACCAATGTGAAATGACTTCAACAGGCCTTTAGAACTCAGCATGGGATCAGAAAGTAATTTTGGAGGGTCTGCGTTAGATGTGCACTTCTCCCTCTGCCCACACCTACCTCTCGCATCCCTTTCTTGGGCATTGAGCATGCATAAATATCCTGCACACTAAACACCATATCGATGTTTGTGTCCTTAGAACTTAATTCAGAATAAAAGAGATTGGAGACAACATGAAAAATCATGGTATCAATATTTACACCAACAGATACCATGTGAAAGGAACTTCTAAGGAATGTTTGCCACTTCTGGTATCCCTAGGAGATGTACTTTATACTTTCTTAGTCCATTTGTTAGGTGTCTTGATCTCCATTTAATCCTTTTATTCTCTTTATGAAGTATTCTGTATTATTTTTTAATCTACCTTCTAATTCACATATTCTCTCTCCAGGGGTGTCTTAGCTATTTAAAATTTCTTTACTCTTCTATTCCAGTGTTTATGATTTTCTGTACTAGAAAGCTTATTTGCATCTTTTTTTTTTTTTTTTTTTTTTTTTTTTGCGGTACGCGGGCCCCTCACTGCCGCGGCCTCTCCCGTTGTGGAGCACAGGTTCCGGACGCACAGGCCCAGCAGCCATGGCCCACCGGCCCAGCCGCCCTGCGGCATGTGGGATCCTCCCGGACCGGGGCACGAACCTGCGTCCCCCGCATCAGCAGGTGGACTCTCAACCACTGTGCCACCAGGGAAGCCCTATTTGCATCTCTTTGATAATTAGCTATTGATTACTCATGTATTATGTATCTTATCATCTATTTAAATATGTTAATTAACATTTCTTGTACTTTGATGATAAATCTTTACAGGTTTCCATTTTGGTTTATTGTTTATGCTGATGTTGGCATTTTGGAAGGGGGGAAATCTGTGCTTGTTTTGGAGGACTTTAACTGTAGGAATATTTGTAGAAGCCTCAATTAAGGTTAAGCTCCCCTAGAAATAATTAGATTTGTATTTGCCATATATATGAGTTTACAAACAGAAATTAGTTGGGCCATGCTGATATTGTTAATTAGAACACCAAAGCTACATCAGGGCACTCTTTTGATTACAGATTCTCAAGGCAACATTTTATTCCCCAACCATAGTTAGGGACAAAATTAGAATTTTCCTTGGTTCTTTATTTCTTATGAGAAAAAAAGTCCAGTTTTTCACTATGGGTATAGTCAATTAAGCATTTATTTCATTTTTTAAAAAGTATTTATTTACTTATTTATTTGGCTGCATCGGGTCTTAGCTGCGGCACACGGGACCTTTTAGTTGGAGCATGTGGAATCTTTAGTTGCAGTATGCGGGATCTTTAGTTGCAGCATGCAAACTCATAGTTGAGGCATGTGGGGTCTAGTTCCTTGACCAGGGATTGAACCCAGGCCCCCTGCGTTGGGAGTGTTGTGTCCTTGCCACCAGGGAAGTCCCAGTCAATTAAGCATTTAGAATTATGTGTATGTCTCAGCTGTCTATTAATTTGAGCCCATTTTCAAGCACACCTGAGTATTTAAAATAATGTTTAACATAATTTTGGGGGCTTCCCTGGTGGCGCAGTGGTTGAGAGTCCGCCTGCTGATGCAGGGGACACGGGTTCGTGCCCCGGTCTGGGAAGATCCCACATGCCGCGGAGCAGCTGGGCCCGTGAGCCATGGCCGCTGAGCCTGCGCGTCCGGAGCCTGTGCTCTGCAACGGGAGAGGCCACGGCAGTGAGAAGCCCGCGTACCGCAAAAAAAAAAAAAAAATATATATATATATATATATATATATATATATATATATATATATATATAATTTTGTATATTACAATTTATAATTGGAGGATTTTCAGTTTTTCTACCCAATACCCAAACAATTTCCAAACAAGAAGTGTAAACGTCCCTTAAAAATATAAACCATACTAAGATCACTCAGTGGTAATCAGCTGATATTTAAGCTACGCTGCAAAGTTCCAGGCAACTTTCACACACATGCCTGGTGCTGCAAGGGACCTCTTTTCTTGTGGGGATGTCCAGCAGGATAGGCTGACCTTTTACATGGTAGCCATGTGTCCTCAAAAAGCAAGACAGAAGGACATTCCCTCTTAAAGCTTAACCCCATAATTGGCATAATATAATTTCCACCATATTCTATTTATTGCTCAAAATAATCACAGCCTTCATCAGCTCAAGAGGAGGGGGAAATGAACAGAACCTCTCATTGGAAGGAGTATCCAGGAATGAGCAACATTCCTGGATCTAATATCCACTAAAACCAAGCTTCTTGAGATCCTTTTGGGTGCCATACACAGGGTATGGCCAAGAAACAAGTGTTTTGTTCATTATACTAAGGTGGTTGTCTATGGATTCGTTTACTCTTTACCTACCACTAGGAGAGGGACACCTATCATTTAGTGGAATCCTATACTCTACACCACAACTTTCACACTAAAGTGGAATGAAGTGTCTAAACATTATAGACACCCTCTCCCACTTGTAGGACCCTGCATGTAGACAAAGAAACACACAGGTAGGCAGCAAGGGGGATGTAAGTAGAGATTTCTTGGTGAAAGGAACTTGGACAGACAGGGTTTCAATATCTAATTTTTCTGACTTAGGGACACAGAGTTCTCCCATATTTCTCGTGGTTCCCTTCTTTCTTGGGTCCTCTAATGCCTGACACTTCAGTTGTAATCTATCCCTCTCAGCTGTGCCTTGAAAAGTACATATCCACAGAGTCATAAATGGGGCAGGTTTGAGGACAAAATTTAGGGAGAGGGAAAAGCATAAGAAGCCCTGGATATATGCCCTTGCATGATGTTGGAGTGTGGTTAAGGGAAACACTTGATTATACTTTTTCACTTGAATTAATTTCCAAATGGAGATTGAGGTAATTGAAGTTTATTCTTTTATATAAAGGTATTTCCTATCAAGCAGGTTGATCAAGAGAAGCATGGTTTCTGTTATCCTCTGATAGACTCACACACTCAAAGGCAAAACCATGCCTAATGGGTCAGACACTGAAGTGAGATTTAGGGAATCACCTAGGTCCTGGTGTCAGTTCTAATTCAGTAAATATGTGACTTTGGGTAACGCCCTTCACCTACCAGAATATGGTAAAGGAATCTGGGTTTTCAGAGGGATAGATTACACAAGCCAGTCCATTTACTTCAACAAGCACAATAACCTTGCATATTATTCCTACTTACAACAAATTTCACTCAGGTGCATGACAAAATACCTGCTCAAGTATCAGATCCACTGAGCTATATGGTTTCTGCTTATCTTCACTTCTCAAAGGCTGATGAATTTCACAATGCCTCTGTGTAGAATATTGCAGTTATTTCTGCAACGTGTTTCAGTTCTCGCTTATGTTTTACAATGAATTCTGTAATACAGATAATGTTGAAAAAAGTTTGAATGGGGTATGCTTGTCCTATTAATACTATTTTCTTAGGGTTGGAACTTATAGTTTGTTATTTAAGCAGTAAAGCCCTTGCTCTAATTCGTATTTTCAGTAGTCAACACCATTAGATCATGATTGCTCTTTAGGTGTCCATTTTCTTCAATTACACTCTGAAGTGAATAATTACATATGCTCATATCTCCTCCAAGGTCTTCAACCTTGAACTCCATTTTCCCTCTCTCCTTCCTAGATGCCATGTGTGTCACTTATCCTTGCGCTTCTGTCTTCACAGCGTATATGGTACAGTTGTAACACTGGTTTACTAATGCCTGTATTTGATTATTGGATTTACTAAATGTAAAACACACCTAGCACAATAAAAATATCCTAGTAGGTTAGATTTCTTAACAGGAATTCTCACATATTATTAATGTGCAAGAAATGTTTAGAAAAACATTTGTATTTCATACGGGCAAACACTGGGATATTGAAGCAGCAACAATGAGCACAATAGGAATTAAATAATTTTGTGAAATACCATTTTATCCTATGGGTCCACAGTTCTCTTTTTGAAAATGCAATGGCTCTGAAATGAGCTTTCTGCTTCCAAAATTATATTCAGGTTCTGTACGACCAACTTGAGGTCCCACACAGAGATATTTACTTGCCATTGATTTGGTGGAAGATTTTCCTGGTCTCCTTGGGAATCATATTCTTTTAAAAAAATTCTTTCATAAGATTCCTCTAATATTCCACAAAATAATAAATAAGATTCCTGAAAATGGGACTCATTTATCCTAAATATTTACTCCAGCGACCAAGGAGAGCTCTGGAGATATAATAGCCCGTCAGAATTCTTCAATCTTGGACTGAAAAACACAGACTTTCACTGCCCATTCTTTAAAAGACACTGCCTCCTTCATACCTGAACTACTCAGGGAAGCTCTCTCTAGTATCTTGCCACGGCACCCCAATTCTTTTTCCTTATCTCACAAGGCTCTGCCAATTTAAAAAAAGTATTTTGTTTAGTCTGTCCTGTAGAGACCTGTCCCTCTTCTGAGGGGCTCAGGAAAAGTTTGATTTTGTAGATTATCAGGAATTTATCTCAGTGTTTGGCTGAGAGTGATATACTTTACAGGTTCTTATATCCTACACAATAGGAAATAATTACAACTTTTTAAAAAGAAGTACAAATGGAATACAAAAATTGAAAAATATGTAGCTGTAAAGCAACATAATACTTTCTAAAAATTGAAAATGACAGAGTATCTTCTCCCTCACAGATAAGAAGAAATAAAATACTAAAATGAAATTACTGAACATTCACATAATTGTGAAAATGACTGTGGCAGGGCCACCTTGTTTCACTTAAGTGGTCACCAGTGTTCTCTTAATAAAATGGAAGAGGCAGGAGATATGTCTATATTTAGCTCAGAATACATATCTCCTATGGGTTGAATTTGTACCTCTAAAATTCATCTATCTATGCTGTAAATACTCGTACTCATATGTGATCATATTTGGAATCTTTACTGGGTAATCAAGTTAAAATATGTTCATTAGAGTAGGTCTTAATCCAAATGAGTTGCATCCATATAAAAAGGGAAAATCAGACATAGATACATACATATAGGGAGGAAAATGTGTGGAGGTGTAGGGAGATTTCAGCTATCCACAAGGCAAGGAGAGGGTCCTAGAATAGATGCCCCTTATGCATTCACACCTTGCATAAGATCCAACTCAGATGTAACCTTGATTTGGACTTAGAGCCTCCAGAAGTATGAGACAATAAATGTATGTTGTTTAAGTGACCCAATCACCAGCATTTTGTACAGAAGCTCTAGAAAACTTATATAATATTTAAATGACCTTGATTAGATTTTTTTTTTTTTTTTTTTTTTTGCGGTACGTGGGCCTCTCACTGTTGTGGCCTCTCCCGTTGCAGAGCACAGGCTCCGGACGCACAGGCTCAGCGGCCATGGCTCACGGGCCCAGCCGCTCTGCGGCATGTGGGATCTTCCCGGACCGGGGCACGAACCCGTATCCCCTGCCTTGGCAGGCGGACTCTCAACTGCTGCGCCACCAGGGAAGCCCGACCTTGATTAGATTTATAAAACAAAGAAACAAACAGCAGATAAATAATCACACTTGTTACCCTACTGTCACCAAACCTGAACATCCCAGGAAGACTGTTACTGGTTCATTCATGAACACCGCACTATAGAGTGAGTGGCCCAGTGACTGTGGCTACCAGTTTGGGTCCCTCATTGGCTGACCTGGTGTCGAGGTGGACTTGAACCTCTCTGACTGGATGCTCCCACCATCCCCATGATGTTGAGCTACAAGTCATGAAGGTTTTCCACTTCAAAAACAAGAGAATAAGGCCTAGAAAAGAATAGAATTAGATCATCTGAACGAGTTGGAGTAGACTTCTGATTCTAGGCAGCCTGGAATAAGTTGTTTCCTGAACTTTTTGTTGCACTTATTTCTATGCTGTATTGGAGTCCCCTTTTTAAGTGAATCCATAAACACAGTAATGGTGAAAAGGTTTCTGAATGGGCTATACTCTTCCTATCAATACTATCATCCCTGATTTGAGACTTATAACTGTTATTTAAGCAGTGAAGCCATTTCCCTCAGTTTGCCTTTACAATAAACCACAACATTACAAGGTGATTGCTCACTAGGTTCCCGTATTCCCTCAATCAACTGAAGTGAATAATTACTAGTTGTTACTCCCCTTTCCAATCTTCAACATCAGACTTTCCCTTTCCCCTCTCCATCCTAGATTTCCTATGTATCAGTCATCTCTGAGGTCCCAGTTATCACTTCAAAACCAATTATGGTATATTTTGAATATTTTGGGGTTTTTTTTAACTAATGTGTCCATTTAATTTCTGAATTTATAAATGTGAAAGAAACAAAGCTCACTAAAAATATTAATGGATTCTTTTTCTTAAAACGACTTCCTACATAATACGATATGTATTATATTTAGGTCCTTAATCCATTTTGAGTTTATTTTTGTGATTGCTGTTGGAGAATTTTCTAATTTCATTTTATTACATCTAGCTATCCAGTTTTCCCAGCACCATTTATTGAAGAGACTGTCTTTTCTCCATTATATATTCTTGCCTTTTTTATTGTAGATTAATTGACCGTAAGTTCATGGGTTTATTTCTGGGCTCTCTCTTCTATTCCACTAATCTATGCGTCTGTTTTAGTGCCAGTACTATACTGATTGATTACTGTAGTTTTCTGGTATAGTCTGAAGTCAGGGAACCATATTCCTCCAGCTCTGGTCTTCTTTCTTAAGATTGTTTTGGCTATTCGGGACCTTTTGTGTTTCCACACACATTTAAAAACTTTTTGTATAGTTCTGTGAAAAATGCCCCGGTATTTTCATAGGGATTACATTGAATCTGTCGATTGCCTTGGATAGTACAGTCATTTTAACAATATTAATTCTTCCAACCAATAAACATGGAATATCTTTCCCTCTGTGATGTCTTCAATTCCTTTCATCAGTGTCTTATAGTTTTCCAAGTACAGGTCTTTTACTAACTTAAGTACATTTATTCTTAGGTATTTTATTGATTATTTTTCTCTCACACTGGCAGTTTCTCAGTACTCAGAGTAACCAGTTTTGTTAAAATAACAGCTCACATTTATTCATCAATTCCAGTATGTGTGGTATTTTGGGGACCTAATTAATGTTAAAAGAATTTAAAATTTACTAAATGTTAAATAATTTTAGTGTTTATGTGTAAGTATTCCCATTTCTGTTTGTGTTCTGTCTTTGCAGAAAGTGGTTTTGTCATTCTCTTCATTCTGATCACTGGAGGTTTTGATAAGAATTGGAGGTAATAGCTGGTGAATTATGTCCCATGATTTTGAGGAGCACTCTGCAGACCATGTCAGAGAGTTCCTGCTCAGGCCATGGAGGCTCAGCCATGGAAAGGTAAGATTCTGTGTGGGAGTAAAATGGCTGCCAAGTGGCCAAAGTCATTCTGATGGAGGCAACGACTTCAGTTAGGGAGGTCAGACTCGTTCAGGAAGCTCAAACTGAGTTTTATTCAATGTAGGTGGCTTAGGTGACAACTTCTCAGAGTTCTCATGCATAAATAGTAGGCATAAATCAGCTGAGGTGAACTTTGCCTACGTGGGGCATAGTTCAAAGATTTTCTGGTAGAGGTCACGGAAAGTTTAAAGGTCACCAGATTTCCACTGTGATTGGTTGACTGGAGGCCAAGCAGGGGGCCATCCAATCACACGTGACATGGGGTGCCTTAGTGACAGGCCTCCCTGCTTTGCATTTTATCCAATCAGATATGAACATTGCCCGTGACATCAGAGAAGGCAGGGAGTATAAACGGGGCCAGCGGCACTCAACTGCCGCACTGTCCTTCCCTCTGAGCTGTGGGGGAGACGGTTCTGACATGTCTGAGCCTTCGCCTGAGACGTCTGAAGAAAGCCTGGCCACCAAGGAAGCAGAGCCCTCCAAAGCCGAGCCAAAGAACCCGAAGCAGAAGACACCGAAGTGCCGCGGCTACCGCAGCCGCCGCCGCTCTGATGGCTTCGACAGCTTTGCCGCCTATTTCCCCAGGGTGCTGAAGCAGGCCCACGAGGGCCTGAGCCTCTCAGAGGAGGCCGTGGACGTCATGGATTCGTTCGTTAAGGATATGTTTGAGCGAATCGCCAACGAGGCGGCGCACCTGGTCTGCTCCAGCAAGCGCTCCACCCTCAGCTCTGGAGAGATCCAGACCTCCGTGCGCCTGCTGCTGCCTGGGGAGCTGGGCAAGCATGCCATGTCCAAAGCCAGCAAGGCCGTCATCAGATACACCACTGGCAAATGAGCTGCCTCCGGACCATCTGAGCATCTCAAACCAAAGGCTCTTTTCAGAGCCACTCATTTGGCGGGAAAAGACCTGTAGCTCTGAAGAGTCCGATCCACTCTGGGTTTTCGCCCTGTGCCATGAGGGAAATACCATAAACCTCATCCACTCTGCTTGAGTATATGTCTTTAGTGCCATTCGTTCCACAGAGAATCACGAACTAGTCTTAGCCAAAATGCACCTTGTCACTTTCCTAAATGGTCATTTCTACTTGTGGTTTCTCTGTTCACCCATTTTAGGGATTTTTATGGTCAAAATTCTTTCCATACAAGATTCACTGACCATTTTTATTGTCATTCTCCCAGCTGTATATAGCAGTATCATCCAGAGATTTTTATGTGGGATATAGTAACTGAAAGAGTGAAGTAGTGGACATGAAAATCTCACTTACACGTTCATACGCCTTTAACATATCTCAAATCTGAATTCAGTTAAGTACATAAAATAGGACCCAAACGCAGTGTAAAACTAAATAATCTAATTTTCTAGAATCAAGCACCATACCTCGTGAAATTAGTATTCTACATAATTCAGATTTCTCTGATTTTATTTTTTTATGCCTAAAACTTTTCGGTTTTTATCCAGAAATCTTGACTGAACTGTAATTCTGCATGGATGATGAGATCATCCAATGACAGCAGCTGTAGCCACAGTCTGAGGAGCAGCAGCTTATGAGGGACTGGGAGCCCGTGAGCCAGAGCAATTGGCCCAGAGTGTGGTGGGGCGTCCAGAGCTGAACAAATAACAGCCTTCCTGTGATACTCAGCCGGGAGAGTGAGCGGGAAGGAGGTGTGATAGTTTCCCTGTGGTTTTCCCTTCAAGTACTTGCTTTTAATCATGGTGATTTAAGTACACACAACCAGATCTGGTAGTGGGACATGTCTCTATCTCCTTGCATGAAAATAAGAGGGGGAAGTTCAGCAGTTAAGAGAACTAAGATGACTCCTTCCTCTACCTCAAGTAATTTGAATGTTAATGCTTCTAATAATATTTATTGAATTTAATATCCATTGTGCTTTCTTCTTGGTGCATTGCCTTTTCTTCTAATCTTTTTCTAAAAATATGTTGCTGAATTTCAAGGATTTGTTGATTTTCCTAGTCCATTTTTCAAAAAATTGATTTCTAATTTCCTACATCATTGGAGAGAGAGAATGCACTCTATGATTTCAATCCTTTGTAATTTACTATGGTTTTCATTAGAAATTAATATTTCAGTATATTAAAATCTATTCATTCTGCACTTTTAAAATAAGCAACAACGATATGCTGTACAGCACAGGGAAATATAGAAATTATTTAATAATAACTTTAAACAGTATAATATATAAATATTTTGAATCACTTGTTATAAACCTGAACTAATATAATATTGTAACTCACCTATACTTTAAGAAAAAATATAAAAATTAAAAAGAAATTTTAAGTACCCCTGGATTAGGATGTACAAACCTGTGAAGGATGTCACTCTCAGCCAAAGAGAGAAAAGCTAGATAAACTGCAAAATTCCAACCTTTTCTTGAACCCAGTTTTAGTGCTTTCTCTATGTCAGGCTTTATAGATTTCTATGAGATCTAACTTATTTTCCTATGAATTTCACTTCCCAATTTATTCTCATCCTCGTGTGAGCGTGTTATGGAACTTTCAGAATTATTTTATGTGTGATATGCAATAGAAATTGTGGAGGAGCAGTTATATACATCAACTACCCCTATTATACATTATCAACATATCCCAGTTTAAGCATACATTTAAATATATAAATGGGAACTGATAATAGCTTACAGAAGTGGCAAAACAAAGTTTTCACAAACATTTCACTTTTCTAAATCCCTGGTTGTTGAAATTATTTGAAATATCCCTACAGATGTATCAATCAATTCTTTCCTAGCAGAGAATCTTTAAAATACAAACTTTCATGACATGCAATTTTATATCCATTGAAGAGTGTCAAGTGAGAGCAGCTCAAGCTCCTGTCTCCACTGGGGGTCTGGCAGCCTGTGAGCTACAGCCATTGGCCCCAAATGTTGTCCAGTGACCAGGGCTGAACAGATAATAGCCTTTGTATGATAATCAAACTGGAGATTAAGGGGAAAGGAACTGTGGAACTTTGCTTTTTTTTTTTTTTTTTTTGGTTCCTTACTTATATTTAATCATGGGGATTTAATGACTTAAATCCAGAGCAAGTCATTTCTTCAGCCCCTTGCATCAGTTTAGAGGAGGTTTATCAGCAATAGAAGACCTAATATGTCTCCTTTTACCTCAAGTGGTTTGAATGTTAAGGTTCATATCTGTTCTTTTCCATTGTGTTTTATTTGTGTCCCATGAAGATTTTTATTTGTGTCATTTTTGTATAAGTGTACTGCCAAATTTCAAAGAAGTTGCTGATTTTCTATTTCTTGTTTAAAACAGATTTCTACCTTCCTACGACTGTTGAGAGAGGATGATCTGTGGGATTTCAGTCTTGTGCAGTATATTCTGATTTGCTTTAAAGCCCAGTACTTCCTCATGATTGTGAAGTGTTTCATTTGAACATGTAAAATCAGTTGTAAATAATCATTTTGACTGGGATGTACAAGGTAGTACAGGATGTCTCTCTCAGGCAAACAATGAGACAAAAGCTATATAAGTTGCAAAATTAAAAAATTTCTCGGGCTCATTCTGTGGAGAGACAAAAAACAAAGTATTCTACCTTGGTCACAGCACCACTTGCTGAAGAGCAAAATGGGGGACAGGATAAGACAGTAGAGAGAGTTCACAGAAAATTGCAAGTATGAAGGGGGCCAATATTACCTCCAGCGATCTCTTTGAGATCAGCAGAATTAGGATTTTGGCCAATAAGCCCCCTCATGAAGTTCATTACTTATTATTATTTGGGAAAGATGAAACTTAAAAGGTTTTGAAATAAAGAGAGCTTGCTGCACAGCTTGCCATTAAAATCTACCATGAAATCAGGTGCATACCTTCCTCTGTGTAAGAAATAGAAATTGTTGTACACACTGGAAAAAAAATTTCAGAACTCCAAACTCTTGGTAGAGCCAGGTGCCTTTTCTGAGAAACAAGTGTGGACCACTTTGAAAAGAGTTGACCTCAGAAAATCACTTAATGTCTATCATGCTAATGGTTGCTGCATCAAAATGCCAGTTTTTCTCCATATGAAACAGAGATTCATTACCAAGGTTATTTTTGCATGTTAGTCTCAAAGCTATGGTCTCTGTAAAAAGTATAAGAGCTCTAATACACCAGGACACTGCTATTGTGCTTTGGGTGTTTTGCTTTTGTGAAATCAGAAATGAAATAGGATCATTATTTATACATATTATATAATAGGTAATATGTTTACCTAATATGCATAATAGGTCTGGAGAGTGAAGACTGGGCATGCAAGGGTGAGCAACACATACAAAATTTAGAAAGGTAAGAAGATAAAGGGAATTTTGTGATTTTTCGTTGTTGAAGATGGGAAGGGGGAGTGAGCGATTGTGATTATACACTTCCGTGGGTTCTTGCAGAAAGAAGGGTACCTAGTGAGCAATTGCGATCTAATGGTGTGTGTGGTTTACTGTAAAGACAACCTGAGGAAAAGAGTGTAATGCTTAATCCACAAATTAGAACCATCAACGCGTGGAAAATAGTATTGCTAGGGCAAAAATATCCCATTCAAACTCTTTTCTCCATTACCCATGTTATGGAATTCATTTGAAGTGTGGATCCAAACACAGCAAACGAATAAGTAAACCAAAAAGTTCAAGGGAAAAAAAATCTATCCCAGATTCTAATCTACCCGGAAAAATTTTAATCTTGGAACTGAAGGGTCTACTCTAACTTCTTCAGGTAATCTGTGTCTATTCTTTTCCAGGCTTTACTATTTTTGAAAACAACCTTGGTGATATAGGCCTCGGATGATGGGAGATCCAATCAGAGAAGCTTAAGCACCACTCGCCTCTGAGTCAGCCAATGAGAGGCCAGCAACGGTGAGCTACAGCCATTGGTCCGGAATTCAAGCTGGTTTTCCGGGCTGAAGAAGTCAGTGCCTTCCTGGATGTTTAGCCTTGGTAAAAACTGACGGTATTAGGTTTGATTATTTGCCTGCTCTTTGCTTCTTTGCTTGATTGGTTGTATGTTTCTAATGGTGGTGTTTACCTGGGGCTGATATACAAAATGCCAGAGGTCCCTTTACTTGAAAGACACGTACATAATGTCTCACACTTCTGGAGGCCGGAAGTCCAAATCAAGATGTCAGCTGGTTTGGTTCCTCAGACTGCTGAGAAGGAAGCCTCTGTTCCAGGACTCTGTCCTTGGCTTGTGAAGATGGCAGAGAAACCCCTCTATCTGTTCACAGTTTTCTCCCTATATGACGGTCTCTGTGTCCATACTTCCCCTTTTATATGGATACAGGTCATTTTGTATTAAGGATCATCCTAATGGAGGCAGTTTAACTTGATTTCCCAGGAGAGATCCTATCTCTGTATACAATCACATGTCAGGTATTTGGGTTTAGCACATCAACATAGGAATTTAGGGAGAGAGTATTCAACCCACAGAAGACATGAATTTTGAGTTATAGGTGAGCATATCTCTTGACTCTTCAATTATATTAAGAGAACACTGGTTCTCTTCACCTATAAATACTGGTTTGATGTTTACGATGTGGTATAGTTACAGTTTTTGAACTCTTCCAACACATGTAAGCATAGATTATTGATGGAAAATCTTACTTAAACAGATATTTTTGATGAATGAATGCATTCAAAACCCTGAGAAATCTGGAAAAAATGTAATGTTTTCATAATTGTGTATCATTTAGCGATCACTGCATTGCAAATTACTTCAACACTTAGTGGATTAAAGCAGCAATTATTTATTATTTCTCATGTATCTATGGGTCAGCTGAATGCTTCTGCTGACCTGGGTGGTATTTCTCAGGATTTTCGTGTAGCCCTTCTCTCTTTATTCATCGTCCCTGGTAGAGTTCATATCACATCACTTCCAAATTAGCAATGCATAGATAGGACTTTTCTCTGTGTGCTAAAATTGATGTTTCATTTTAAGTAACGTTTTGTAGATACTTAGATTAAAAATAGAAAGAGAGGGCTTCCCTGGCAGTGCAGTGGTTGAGAGTCCACCTGCCGATGCAGGGGTGACGGGTTCGTGCCCCGGTCCGGGAAGATCCCACATGCTGTGGAGTGGCTGGGCCCGGAGCCATGGCCACTGAGCCTGCGTGTCCAGAGCCTGTGCTCCACAACGAGAGAGGCCAAAACAGTGAGAGGCCCGCACACCGCAAAAAAAAAAAAAAAAAAAAAAAAAAATAGAGAACATTCGTGACTGCTTAAGGGAAAATAAGGTGAACCCTCTCATGTAATTTTCCTCAACTATTTGAACAGTGAATAGTTTTATTTATTTTAAAAATGTTCCTGACTTTCCACCTAGGTGAAGGGGGAAGAAACTCTTTCATTGTAGTCCCTATAAATGCATTGTGATTTGCTGAACAATGTTTGTTCAGTTTTGTTTGGTATTCCTTTTTTGCTTTTGAAAGAAATTGTAAATTTCCCTATTGATTAGGATGCTAAAACCTGAAAAGGATGTCACTCAGCTAAACAGTGAGACAAAATATGGACAACCTACAGAAATGAGAACTTTTCTTCAGGCCCTGAAAAAAGGGACTGCACCATCCTGGAGAGACAAAACAGCATCTTTTTTAATGTTTTCAGAAACCCACAAACTCAGGATTAAGAATCGGGCAAGGCAGAAAACTAGAGAGAGCTTAACCACTCTGAGTTGTGTGGCTATGAAGGGGGCCATTGCCTGATCGAGGAGGACTGTAAAGGCCTTTTTTCCTTTGGTCCAGTGTATTGATAGAACTCGATTGGGCCAGTACCCCCCAAGAACTGTCCTTGTGGACATCAGACTAAGGATTTATGATAAATGAGCCACCGGAATGGGAATATTATTTATTTATATTCTTGAACATGGTATGAATCTTATGAAAATATTTCAGATAAAGAATTTGACTCTCAAGGAGACCAAGGAAAACTACCACCAAAGTATCCGCAGGTAAATCCCGCAGGTACCTCAGGATGATCTTACACACCTGGAACAAAATTTCGGATGACAAGAGAGCTCTAGGTAAAGCTCAAGGGCGACTGACACACAGGAAATCTAAGAAAGAGGAATAATAGGGTTTAATGTTGAAGAGGCTAAGGCCGAATAAGTACATGTGATTTTTGACTTCAGAAGGTAATTAAGGAGAAAGGGCACCTAGTGAGCAATCATGATCTAACAGTGTGGTTTACTGAAATGATAAACTAAGGGAAAGAGCTTTACTGCTTAAATAATAAAAGATAAACATCAACTCTGAGAAAATAGTATTAGCAGGACAAACATACCCCATTCAAACTTTTTCAACATGACTTGCATCAGGGAAATCATTTAAAAGCAGAATCAAGGACCCAAACACAGCACGGAAATAATTAAAGCAAAATGTTCAAGAAACAGTAACTATCCAAGGTGGAAGAAACTGAAGTTACACTTGTGACTGGTTCAGATTAATCTTATTTGTTTTTTTCCCTCAAGAGTACATTGTCCTGTTTTTGGAAAACGGAAACCTTCATGTCTTGCACCTCGGCATCATGGGGATGCTGGAAGTGTCCAATCAGAGCAGCCCAAGCACCACTCTGGGCCGTCTCAGCCAATGAAAAGCCTGCAGCTCCTGAGGTACAGCCATTGACTCAAAAGTGTGAGGAGGTGTCCTGGGCTGAAGTAATAGGAGTCTTTCCGGCACATGCAGCCTTTGAGATTGAGAGGGGAAAGGGATGTGATTCTTTGCCATTGGGCCAGATGTTACAATGTGACACGGTGTAATCCAGTAACAGCCTTCTTGGGAGATTTGGCCTTTAGAGATTATGGAGTATAGTGGAACGTTTCATTCCCTGTGGTTTGTTTGCTGGCTGGTGTTTAATCATGGTGATTTAATTATATGAATTCAGAGACTGTGCTGGACATGTCTTTTGTTCTTTGCATCAAATATGGCAAGATGTTGATTACTAATATTTCAAGTAAGATTTTTATATCTTCATTTGTAAATGGAGCTCTTCAGAAATTGGAATAGTAAGCTTTCTTCACTGCTTGTATCATTCCGTTACATTTTCTGGTAATAAAAATTAGCTTTTCCTCCTTCATGACTGAAACCATTTTATTGGCAGTAGAATTAGCTGTCCCTTAAATGTCCAAGAGGAAACCTGATCGGAAGCCTAGTCACTGTGGATGAAACCACACTGATGACCCCCATTTTTTCAATTCTTCTAAAGTCCCTTTTTGGTCCAACTTCTGTAATTTATTTCTACATAAATACATTTAAATATGCCTTTGATTGTATTATTGTAGACTCTTGAAAGTAATTTGATTTTCATTTTTAAATATTTCGCCTTTTATTGATTCCATTTTTTCTCCCTATGTTGGTTTCTTAAAGAATAGGGTAATAGGTAATAGTTGTGGCTCATGTGCTCTAGAGAGCTGGCTCAGTAGTTGTGGCACACAGGCTTAGTTGTTCCATGGCACGTGGGATGTTCCTGGACCAGGGCTCGAACCTGTGTCCCCTGCACTGGCAGGCAGATTCTTAACCACTGCTCCATCAGGGAAGCCCTTCTATTGCTTTTTATCTCTTTTTTACTTATTTTCTCTCTGATATTTATTATTTCCTTCCTTCTGCCGACCTTGAGCTTGGTTTGTTTTTTTCTTATTCTTTTAGATGTTGGGGTAGGTCGTTTATTTGAGATTTTTCTTGTGTCTTGAAGTAAGTCGGTATGGCTATAAGCTTCCCTCTTAGAACTGCTTTTGCTGTGCCCCATAGGTTTTGGAAAGATGTATTTTTATTTTCATTTGTCTCCAGGTATTTTCTAACTTCCTCTTTGATTTCCTCACTGACCCATTGGTTTATTACTAGCATATCGTTTAGTCTCCATGTGTTTGTGGTTTTCCCATTTTTCTTTATGTAATCATTTTCTAGTTTCATACAGTGTGGTTAGAAAAAATGCTTGGTACAATTTCTGTCCTCTTAAATTTGTTGAGACTTGGGTTGTGGCACAGCATGTGATCTATCCTGGAGAAAGTTTCATGTGCACTTGAAAAGAATGTGTATTCTGCTGTTTTTGAATGGAATGTCCTGTAGATGTCTATTAAGTGCAACTAGTCTAATGTGTCATTTAAGGCCACTACTTCCTTACTGATTTTTTATCTGGATTATCTGTCTATTGCTGTAAGTGGGGCGTTAAAGTTCCCTAATATTATTGTATTCTTGTCAATTTCTTCCAAGAAATTTTACACAACAGATGAGACACAGCTGGATGGAGAATTGGTGAATTAGAAAACAGATGAAAGAAATTACACAGAATAGCTCATAGTAAGATAAATGAAGTAGAAGATTAAAGAGAGGCCAAGGGACCTAAGAAATGGACTAAGAAGGTATTAAGTGCATTTTGTAGGCATGCCAGAAGTGGTAACCTTGTTAAATTTTAGAATAATAATATTCACAGGGACACGGTTGATAATTATCCAGAATTTAGGAAAGCCTTGATTCCATAGATTCAGGGAGCATACTTGGACACATCATATTAAAGCTACAGAGTTAGCATATAGATCATAATAGCAGACAAAAAGACACATTGTATACAGAGCAATGCAAATACTGTGACAGTAAATCTCCTTTCATCAACAAATGGAAGCCGAAAGTGAGTGGTGAGAGTAAGTAACCATCCACGTAGTGTTGTACTCCTAGCCTAAGTATCATGATAAGACTTTGATAGACTTGAAGATGGACCACTCAGCACACCAAAACAAGGACAGACTTACTGCCAGTCCTTAGCCATAAGCCACTTTAGATGTTACCTCTGCTGCACATAGCTACCTTGTCCAATGTTCTGTACTTCTTGAGTTGGCCCACTTCCAAGGACTGATCAAGGAGGTGGCATAAAGATCTGGCTATGTTGGACCAATGTGAAATGACTTCAACAGGCCTTTAGAACTCAGCATGGGATCAGAAAGTAATTTTGGAGGGTCTGCGTTAGATGTGCACTTCTCCCTCTGCCCACACCTACCTCTCGCATCCCTTTCTTGGGCATTGAGCATGCATAAATATCCTGCACACTAAACACCATATCGATGTTTGTGTCCTTAGAACTTAATTCAGAATAAAAGAGATTGGAGACAACATGAAAAATCATGGTATCAATATTTACACCAACAGATACCATGTGAAAGGAACTTCTAAGGAATGTTTGCCACTTCTGGTATCCCTAGGAGATGTACTTTATACTTTCTTAGTCCATTTGTTAGGTGTCTTGATCTCCATTTAATCCTTTTATTCTCTTTATGAAGTATTCTGTATTATTTTTTAATCTACCTTCTAATTCACATATTCTCTCTCCAGGGGTGTCTTAGCTATTTAAAATTTCTTTACTCTTCTATTCCAGTGTTTATGATTTTCTGTACTAGAAAGCTTATTTGCATCTTTTTTTTTTTTTTTTTTTTTTTTTTTGCGGTACGCGGGCCCCTCACTGCTGCGGCCTCTCCCGTTGTGGAGCACAGGTTCCGGACGCACAGGCCCAGCAGCCATGGCCCACCGGCCCAGCCGCCCTGCGGCATGTGGGATCCTCCCGGACCGGGGCACGAACCTGCGTCCCCCGCATCAGCAGGTGGACTCTCAACCACTGTGCCACCAGGGAAGCCCTATTTGCATCTCTTTGATAATTAGCTATTGATTACTCATGTATTATGTATCTTATCATCTATTTAAATATGTTAATTAACATTTCTTGTACTTTGATGATAAATCTTTACAGGTTTCCATTTTGGTTTATTGTTTATGCTGATGTTGGCATTTTGGAAGGGGGGAAATCTGTGCTTGTTTTGGAGGACTTTAACTGTAGGAATATTTGTAGAAGCCTCAATTAAGGTTAAGCTCCCCTAGAAATAATTAGATTTGTATTTGCCATATATATGAGTTTACAAACAGAAATTAGTTGGGCCATGCTGATATTGTTAATTAGAACACCAAAGCTACATCAGGGCACTCTTTTGATTACAGATTCTCAAGGCAACATTTTATTCCCCAACCATAGTTAGGGACAAAATTAGAATTTTCCTTGGTTCTTTATTTCTTATGAGAAAAAAAGTCCAGTTTTTCACTATGGGTATAGTCAATTAAGCATTTATTTCATTTTTTAAAAAATATTTATTTACTTATTTATTTGGCTGCATCGGGTCTTAGCTGCGGCACACGGGACCTTTTAGTTGGAGCATGTGGAATCTTTAGTTGCAGTATGCGGGATCTTTAGTTGCAGCATGCAAACTCATAGTTGAGGCATGTGGGGTCTAGTTCCTTGACCAGGGATTGAACCCAGGCCCCCTGCGTTGGGAGTGTTGTGTCCTTGCCACCAGGGAAGTCCCAGTCAATTAAGCATTTAGAATTATGTGTATGTCTCAGCTGTCTATTAATTTGAGCCCATTTTCAAGCACACCTGAGTATTTAAAATAATGTTTAACATAATTTTGGGGGCTTCCCTGGTGGCGCAGTGGTTGAGAGTCCGCCTGCTGATGCAGGGGACACGGGTTCGTGCCCCGGTCTGGGAAGATCCCACATGCCGCGGAGCAGCTGGGCCCGTGAGCCATGGCCGCTGAGCCTGCGCGTCCGGAGCCTGTGCTCTGCAACGGGAGAGGCCACGGCAGTGAGAAGCCCGCGTACCGCAAAAAAAAAAAAAAAAAAAAAAAAATATATATATATATATATATATATATATATATATATAATTTTGTATATTACAATTTATAATTGGAGGATTTTCAGTTTTTCTACCCAATACCCAAACAATTTCCAAACAAGAAGTGTAAACGTCCCTTAAAAATATAAACCATACTAAGATCACTCAGTGGTAATCAGCTGATATTTAAGCTACGCTGCAAAGTTCCAGGCAACTTTCACACACATGCCTGGTGCTGCAAGGGACCTCTTTTCTTGTGGGGATGTCCAGCAGGATAGGCTGACCTTTTACATGGTAGCCATGTGTCCTCAAAAAGCAAGACAGAAGGACATTCCCTCTTAAAGCTTAACCCCATAATTGGCATAATATAATTTCCACCATATTCTATTTATTGCTCAAAATAATCACAGCCTTCATCAGCTCAAGAGGAGGGGGAAATGAACAGAACCTCTCATTGGAAGGAGTATCCAGGAATGAGCAACATTCCTGGATCTAATATCCACTAAAACCAAGCTTCTTGAGATCCTTTTGGGTGCCATACACAGGGTATGGCCAAGAAACAAGTGTTTTGTTCATTATACTAAGGTGGTTGTCTATGGATTCGTTTACTCTTTACCTACCACTAGGAGAGGGACACCTATCATTTAGTGGAATCCTATACTCTACACCACAACTTTCACACTAAAGTGGAATGAAGTGTCTAAACATTATAGACACCCTCTCCCACTTGTAGGACCCTGCATGTAGACAAAGAAACACACAGGTAGGCAGCAAGGGGGATGTAAGTAGAGATTTCTTGGTGAAAGGAACTTGGACAGACAGGGTTTCAATATCTAATTTTTCTGACTTAGGGACACAGAGTTCTCCCATATTTCTCGTGGTTCCCTTCTTTCTTGGGTCCTCTAATGCCTGACACTTCAGTTGTAATCTATCCCTCTCAGCTGTGCCTTGAAAAGTACATATCCACAGAGTCATAAATGGGGCAGGTTTGAGGACAAAATTTAGGGAGAGGGAAAAGCATAAGAAGCCCTGGATATATGCCCTTGCATGATGTTGGAGTGTGGTTAAGGGAAACACTTGATTATACTTTTTCACTTGAATTAATTTCCAAATGGAGATTGAGGTAATTGAAGTTTATTCTTTTATATAAAGGTATTTCCTATCAAGCAGGTTGATCAAGAGAAGCATGGTTTCTGTTATCCTCTGATAGACTCACACACTCAAAGGCAAAACCATGCCTAATGGGTCAGACACTGAAGTGAGATTTAGGGAATCACCTAGGTCCTGGTGTCAGTTCTAATTCAGTAAATATGTGACTTTGGGTAACGCCCTTCACCTACCAGAATATGGTAAAGGAATCTGGGTTTTCAGAGGGATAGATTACACAAGCCAGTCCATTTACTTCAACAAGCACAATAACCTTGCATATTATTCCTACTTACAACAAATTTCACTCAGGTGCATGACAAAATACCTGCTCAAGTATCAGATCCACTGAGCTATATGGTTTCTGCTTATCTTCACTTCTCAAAGGCTGATGAATTTCACAATGCCTCTGTGTAGAATATTGCAGTTATTTCTGCAACGTGTTTCAGTTCTCGCTTATGTTTTACAATGAATTCTGTAATACAGATAATGTTGAAAAAAGTTTGAATGGGGTATGCTTGTCCTATTAATACTATTTTCTTAGGGTTGGAACTTATAGTTTGTTATTTAAGCAGTAAAGCCCTTGCTCTAATTCGTATTTTCAGTAGTCAACACCATTAGATCATGATTGCTCTTTAGGTGTCCATTTTCTTCAATTACACTCTGAAGTGAATAATTACATATGCTCATATCTCCTCCAAGGTCTTCAACCTTGAACTCCATTTTCCCTCTCTCCTTCCTAGATGCCATGTGTGTCACTTATCCTTGCGCTTCTGTCTTCACAGCGTATATGGTACAGTTGTAACACTGGTTTACTAATGCCTGTATTTGATTATTGGATTTACTAAATGTAAAACACACCTAGCACAATAAAAATATCCTAGTAGGTTAGATTTCTTAACAGGAATTCTCACATATTATTAATGTGCAAGAAATGTTTAGAAAAACATTTGTATTTCATACGGGCAAACACTGGGATATTGAAGCAGCAACAATGAGCACAATAGGAATTAAATAATTTTGTGAAATACCATTTTATCCTATGGGTCCACAGTTCTCTTTTTGAAAATGCAATGGCTCTGAAATGAGCTTTCTGCTTCCAAAATTATATTCAGGTTCTGTACGACCAACTTGAGGTCCCACACAGAGATATTTACTTGCCATTGATTTGGTGGAAGATTTTCCTGGTCTCCTTGGGAATCATATTCTTTTAAAAAAATTCTTTCATAAGATTCCTCTAATATTCCACAAAATAATAAATAAGATTCCTGAAAATGGGACTCATTTATCCTAAATATTTACTCCAGCGACCAAGGAGAGCTCTGGAGATATAATAGCCCGTCAGAATTCTTCAATCTTGGACTGAAAAACACAGACTTTCACTGCCCATTCTTTAAAAGACACTGCCTCCTTCATACCTGAACTACTCAGGGAAGCTCTCTCTAGTATCTTGCCACGGCACCCCAATTCTTTTTCCTTATCTCACAAGGCTCTGCCAATTTAAAAAAAGTATTTTGTTTAGTCTGTCCTGTAGAGACCTGTCCCTCTTCTGAGGGGCTCAGGAAAAGTTTGATTTTGTAGATTATCAGGAATTTATCTCAGTGTTTGGCTGAGAGTGATATACTTTACAGGTTCTTATATCCTACACAATAGGAAATAATTACAACTTTTTAAAAAGAAGTACAAATGGAATACAAAAATTGAAAAATATGTAGGTGTAAAGCAACATAATACTTTCTAAAAATTGAAAATGACAGAGTATCTTCTCCCTCACAGATAAGAAGAAATAAAATACTAAAATGAAATTACTGAACATTCACATAATTGTGAAAATGACTGTGGCAGGGCCACCTTGTTTCACTTAAGTGGTCACCAGTGTTCTCTTAATAAAATGGAAGAGGCAGGAGATATGTCTATATTTAGCTCAGAATACATATCTCCTATGGGTTGAATTTGTACCTCTAAAATTCATCTATCTATGCTGTAAATACTCGTACTCATATGTGATCATATTTGGAATCTTTACTGGGTAATCAAGTTAAAATATGTTCATTAGAGTAGGTCTTAATCCAAATGAGTTGCATCCATATAAAAAGGGAAAATCAGACATAGATACATACATATAGGGAGGAAAATGTGTGGAGGTGTAGGGAGATTTCAGCTATCCACAAGGCAAGGAGAGGGTCCTAGAATAGATGCCCCTTATGCATTCACACCTTGCATAAGATCCAACTCAGATGTAACCTTGATTTGGACTTAGAGCCTCCAGAAGTATGAGACAATAAATGTATGTTGTTTAAGTGACCCAATCACCAGCATTTTGTACAGAAGCTCTAGAAAACTTATATAATATTTAAATGACCTTGATTAGATTTTTTTTTTTTTTTTTTTTTTTTTTTGCGGTACGTGGGCCTCTCACTGTTGTGGCCTCTCCCGTTGCAGAGCACAGGCTCCGGACGCACAGGCTCAGCGGCCATGGCTCACGGGCCCAGCCGCTCTGCGGCATGTGGGATCTTCCCGGACCGGGGCACGAACCCGTATCCCCTGCCTTGGCAGGCGGACTCTCAACTGCTGCGCCACCAGGGAAGCCCGACCTTGATTAGATTTATAAAACAAAGAAACAAACAGCAGATAAATAATCACACTTGTTACCCTACTGTCACCAAACCTGAACATCCCAGGAAGACTGTTACTGGTTCATTCATGAACACCGCACTATAGAGTGAGTGGCCCAGTGACTGTGGCTACCAGTTTGGGTCCCTCATTGGCTGACCTGGTGTCGAGGTGGACTTGAACCTCTCTGACTGGATGCTCCCACCATCCCCATGATGTTGAGCTACAAGTCATGAAGGTTTTCCACTTCAAAAACAAGAGAATAAGGCCTAGAAAAGAATAGAATTAGATCATCTGAACGAGTTGGAGTAGACTTCTGATTCTAGGCAGCCTGGAATAAGTTGTTTCCTGAACTTTTTGTTGCACTTATTTCTATGCTGTATTGGAGTCCCCTTTTTAAGTGAATCCATAAACACAGTAATGGTGAAAAGGTTTCTGAATGGGCTATACTCTTCCTATCAATACTATCATCCCTGATTTGAGACTTATAACTGTTATTTAAGCAGTGAAGCCATTTCCCTCAGTTTGCCTTTACAATAAACCACAACATTACAAGGTGATTGCTCACTAGGTTCCCGTATTCCCTCAATCAACTGAAGTGAATAATTACTAGTTGTTACTCCCCTTTCCAATCTTCAACATCAGACTTTCCCTTTCCCCTCTCCATCCTAGATTTCCTATGTATCAGTCATCTCTGAGGTCCCAGTTATCACTTCAAAACCAATTATGGTATATTTTGAATATTTTGGGGTTTTTTTTAACTAATGTGTCCATTTAATTTCTGAATTTATAAATGTGAAAGAAACAAAGCTCACTAAAAATATTAATGGATTCTTTTTCTTAAAACGACTTCCTACATAATACGATATGTATTATATTTAGGTCCTTAATCCATTTTGAGTTTATTTTTGTGATTGCTGTTGGAGAATTTTCTAATTTCATTTTATTACATCTAGCTATCCAGTTTTCCCAGCACCATTTATTGAAGAGACTGTCTTTTCTCCATTATATATTCTTGCCTTTTTTATTGTAGATTAATTGACCGTAAGTTCATGGGTTTATTTCTGGGCTCTCTCTTCTATTCCACTAATCTATGCGTCTGTTTTAGTGCCAGTACTATACTGATTGATTACTGTAGTTTTCTGGTATAGTCTGAAGTCAGGGAACCATATTCCTCCAGCTCTGGTCTTCTTTCTTAAGATTGTTTTGGCTATTCGGGACCTTTTGTGTTTCCACACACATTTAAAAACTTTTTGTATAGTTCTGTGAAAAATGCCCCGGTATTTTCATAGGGATTACATTGAATCTGTCGATTGCCTTGGATAGTACAGTCATTTTAACAATATTAATTCTTCCAACCAATAAACATGGAATATCTTTCCCTCTGTGATGTCTTCAATTCCTTTCATCAGTGTCTTATAGTTTTCCAAGTACAGGTCTTTTACTAACTTAAGTACATTTATTCTTAGGTATTTTATTGATTATTTTTCTCTCACACTGGCAGTTTCTCAGTACTCAGAGTAACCAGTTTTGTTAAAATAACAGCTCACATTTATTCATCAATTCCAGTATGTGTGGTATTTTGGGGACCTAATTAATGTTAAAAGAATTTAAAATTTACTAAATGTTAAATAATTTTAGTGTTTATGTGTAAGTATTCCCATTTCTGTTTGTGTTCTGTCTTTGCAGAAAGTGGTTTTGTCATTCTCTTCATTCTGATCACTGGAGGTTTTGATAAGAATTGGAGGTAATAGCTGGTGAATTATGTCCCATGATTTTGAGGAGCACTCTGCAGACCATGTCAGAGAGTTCCTGCTCAGGCCATGGAGGCTCAGCCATGGAAAGGTAAGATTCTGTGTGGGAGTAAAATGGCTGCCAAGTGGCCAAAGTCATTCTGATGGAGGCAACGACTTCAGTTAGGGAGGTCAGACTCGTTCAGGAAGCTCAAACTGAGTTTTATTCAATGTAGGTGGCTTAGGTGACAACTTCTCAGAGTTCTCATGCATAAATAGTAGGCATAAATCAGCTGAGGTGAACTTTGCCTACGTGGGGCATAGTTCAAAGATTTTCTGGTAGAGGTCACGGAAAGTTTAAAGGTCACCAGATTTCCACTGTGATTGGTTGACTGGAGGCCAAGCAGGGGGCCATCCAATCACACGTGACATGGGGTGCCTTAGTGACAGGCCTCCCTGCTTTGCATTTTATCCAATCAGATATGAACATTGCCCGTGACATCAGAGAAGGCAGGGAGTATAAACGGGGCCAGCGGCACTCAACTGCCGCACTGTCCTTCCCTCTGAGCTGTGGGGGAGACGGTTCTGACATGTCTGAGCCTTCGCCTGAGACGTCTGAAGAAAGCCTGGCCACCAAGGAAGCAGAGCCCTCCAAAGCCGAGCCAAAGAACCCGAAGCAGAAGACACCGAAGTGCCGCGGCTACCGCAGCCGCCGCCGCTCTGATGGCTTCGACAGCTTTGCCGCCTATTTCCCCAGGGTGCTGAAGCAGGCCCACGAGGGCCTGAGCCTCTCAGAGGAGGCCGTGGACGTCATGGATTCGTTCGTTAAGGATATGTTTGAGCGAATCGCCAACGAGGCGGCGCACCTGGTCTGCTCCAGCAAGCGCTCCACCCTCAGCTCTGGAGAGATCCAGACCTCCGTGCGCCTGCTGCTGCCTGGGGAGCTGGGCAAGCATGCCATGTCCAAAGCCAGCAAGGCCGTCATCAGATACACCACTGGCAAATGAGCTGCCTCCGGACCATCTGAGCATCTCAAACCAAAGGCTCTTTTCAGAGCCACTCATTTGGCGGGAAAAGACCTGTAGCTCTGAAGAGTCCGATCCACTCTGGGTTTTCGCCCTGTGCCATGAGGGAAATACCATAAACCTCATCCACTCTGCTTGAGTATATGTCTTTAGTGCCATTCGTTCCACAGAGAATCACGAACTAGTCTTAGCCAAAATGCACCTTGTCACTTTCCTAAATGGTCATTTCTACTTGTGGTTTCTCTGTTCACCCATTTTAGGGATTTTTATGGTCAAAATTCTTTCCATACAAGATTCACTGACCATTTTTATTGTCATTCTCCCAGCTGTATATAGCAGTATCATCCAGAGATTTTTATGTGGGATATAGTAACTGAAAGAGTGAAGTAGTGGACATGAAAATCTCACTTACACGTTCATACGCCTTTAACATATCTCAAATCTGAATTCAGTTAAGTACATAAAATAGGACCCAAACGCAGTGTAAAACTAAATAATCTAATTTTCTAGAATCAAGCACCATACCTCGTGAAATTAGTATTCTACATAATTCAGATTTCTCTGATTTTATTTTTTTATGCCTAAAACTTTTCGGTTTTTATCCAGAAATCTTGACTGAACTGTAATTCTGCATGGATGATGAGATCATCCAATGACAGCAGCTGTAGCCACAGTCTGAGGAGCAGCAGCTTATGAGGGACTGGGAGCCCGTGAGCCAGAGCAATTGGCCCAGAGTGTGGTGGGGCGTCCAGAGCTGAACAAATAACAGCCTTCCTGTGATACTCAGCCGGGAGAGTGAGCGGGAAGGAGGTGTGATAGTTTCCCTGTGGTTTTCCCTTCAAGTACTTGCTTTTAATCATGGTGATTTAAGTACACACAACCAGATCTGGTAGTGGGACATGTCTCTATCTCCTTGCATGAAAATAAGAGGGGGAAGTTCAGCAGTTAAGAGAACTAAGATGACTCCTTCCTCTACCTCAAGTAATTTGAATGTTAATGCTTCTAATAATATTTATTGAATTTAATATCCATTGTGCTTTCTTCTTGGTGCATTGCCTTTTCTTCTAATCTTTTTCTAAAAATATGTTGCTGAATTTCAAGGATTTGTTGATTTTCCTAGTCCATTTTTCAAAAAATTGATTTCTAATTTCCTACATCATTGGAGAGAGAGAATGCACTCTATGATTTCAATCCTTTGTAATTTACTATGGTTTTCATTAGAAATTAATATTTCAGTATATTAAAATCTATTCATTCTGCACTTTTAAAATAAGCAACAACGATATGCTGTACAGCACAGGGAAATATAGAAATTATTTAATAATAACTTTAAACAGTATAATATATAAATATTTTGAATCACTTGTTATAAACCTGAACTAATATAATATTGTAACTCACCTATACTTTAAGAAAAAATATAAAAATTAAAAAGAAATTTTAAGTACCCCTGGATTAGGATGTACAAACCTGTGAAGGATGTCACTCTCAGCCAAAGAGAGAAAAGCTAGATAAACTGCAAAATTCCAACCTTTTCTTGAACCCAGTTTTAGTGCTTTCTCTATGTCAGGCTTTATAGATTTCTATGAGATCTAACTTATTTTCCTATGAATTTCACTTCCCAATTTATTCTCATCCTCGTGTGAGCGTGTTATGGAACTTTCAGAATTATTTTATGTGTGATATGCAATAGAAATTGTGGAGGAGCAGTTATATACATCAACTACCCCTATTATACATTATCAACATATCCCAGTTTAAGCATACATTTAAATATATAAATGGGAACTGATAATAGCTTACAGAAGTGGCAAAACAAAGTTTTCACAAACATTTCACTTTTCTAAATCCCTGGTTGTTGAAATTATTTGAAATATCCCTACAGATGTATCAATCAATTCTTTCCTAGCAGAGAATCTTTAAAATACAAACTTTCATGACATGCAATTTTATATCCATTGAAGAGTGTCAAGTGAGAGCAGCTCAAGCTCCTGTCTCCACTGGGGGTCTGGCAGCCTGTGAGCTACAGCCATTGGCCCCAAATGTTGTCCAGTGACCAGGGCTGAACAGATAATAGCCTTTGTATGATAATCAAACTGGAGATTAAGGGGAAAGGAACTGTGGAACTTTGCTTTTTTTTTTTTTTTTTTTGGTTCCTTACTTATATTTAATCATGGGGATTTAATGACTTAAATCCAGAGCAAGTCATTTCTTCAGCCCCTTGCATCAGTTTAGAGGAGGTTTATCAGCAATAGAAGACCTAATATGTCTCCTTTTACCTCAAGTGGTTTGAATGTTAAGGTTCATATCTGTTCTTTTCCATTGTGTTTTATTTGTGTCCCATGAAGATTTTTATTTGTGTCATTTTTGTATAAGTGTACTGCCAAATTTCAAAGAAGTTGCTGATTTTCTATTTCTTGTTTAAAACAGATTTCTACCTTCCTACGACTGTTGAGAGAGGATGATCTGTGGGATTTCAGTCTTGTGCAGTATATTCTGATTTGCTTTAAAGCCCAGTACTTCCTCATGATTGTGAAGTGTTTCATTTGAACATGTAAAATCAGTTGTAAATAATCATTTTGACTGGGATGTACAAGGTAGTACAGGATGTCTCTCTCAGGCAAACAATGAGACAAAAGCTATATAAGTTGCAAAATTAAAAAATTTCTCGGGCTCATTCTGTGGAGAGACAAAAAACAAAGTATTCTACCTTGGTCACAGCACCACTTGCTGAAGAGCAAAATGGGGGACAGGATAAGACAGTAGAGAGAGTTCACAGAAAATTGCAAGTATGAAGGGGGCCAATATTACCTCCAGCGATCTCTTTGAGATCAGCAGAATTAGGATTTTGGCCAATAAGCCCCCTCATGAAGTTCATTACTTATTATTATTTGGGAAAGATGAAACTTAAAAGGTTTTGAAATAAAGAGAGCTTGCTGCACAGCTTGCCATTAAAATCTACCATGAAATCAGGTGCATACCTTCCTCTGTGTAAGAAATAGAAATTGTTGTACACACTGGAAAAAAAATTTCAGAACTCCAAACTCTTGGTAGAGCCAGGTGCCTTTTCTGAGAAACAAGTGTGGACCACTTTGAAAAGAGTTGACCTCAGAAAATCACTTAATGTCTATCATGCTAATGGTTGCTGCATCAAAATGCCAGTTTTTCTCCATATGAAACAGAGATTCATTACCAAGGTTATTTTTGCATGTTAGTCTCAAAGCTATGGTCTCTGTAAAAAGTATAAGAGCTCTAATACACCAGGACACTGCTATTGTGCTTTGGGTGTTTTGCTTTTGTGAAATCAGAAATGAAATAGGATCATTATTTATACATATTATATAATAGGTAATATGTTTACCTAATATGCATAATAGGTCTGGAGAGTGAAGACTGGGCATGCAAGGGTGAGCAACACATACAAAATTTAGAAAGGTAAGAAGATAAAGGGAATTTTGTGATTTTTCGTTGTTGAAGATGGGAAGGGGGAGTGAGCGATTGTGATTATACACTTCCGTGGGTTCTTGCAGAAAGAAGGGTACCTAGTGAGCAATTGCGATCTAATGGTGTGTGTGGTTTACTGTAAAGACAACCTGAGGAAAAGAGTGTAATGCTTAATCCACAAATTAGAACCATCAACGCGTGGAAAATAGTATTGCTAGGGCAAAAATATCCCATTCAAACTCTTTTCTCCATTACCCATGTTATGGAATTCATTTGAAGTGTGGATCCAAACACAGCAAACGAATAAGTAAACCAAAAAGTTCAAGGGAAAAAAAATCTATCCCAGATTCTAATCTACCCGGAAAAATTTTAATCTTGGAACTGAAGGGTCTACTCTAACTTCTTCAGGTAATCTGTGTCTATTCTTTTCCAGGCTTTACTATTTTTGAAAACAACCTTGGTGATATAGGCCTCGGATGATGGGAGATCCAATCAGAGAAGCTTAAGCACCACTCGCCTCTGAGTCAGCCAATGAGAGGCCAGCAACGGTGAGCTACAGCCATTGGTCCGGAATTCAAGCTGGTTTTCCGGGCTGAAGAAGTCAGTGCCTTCCTGGATGTTTAGCCTTGGTAAAAACTGACGGTATTAGGTTTGATTATTTGCCTGCTCTTTGCTTCTTTGCTTGATTGGTTGTATGTTTCTAATGGTGGTGTTTACCTGGGGCTGATATACAAAATGCCAGAGGTCCCTTTACTTGAAAGACACGTACATAATGTCTCACACTTCTGGAGGCCGGAAGTCCAAATCAAGATGTCAGCTGGTTTGGTTCCTCAGACTGCTGAGAAGGAAGCCTCTGTTCCAGGACTCTGTCCTTGGCTTGTGAAGATGGCAGAGAAACCCCTCTATCTGTTCACAGTTTTCTCCCTATATGACGGTCTCTGTGTCCATACTTCCCCTTTTATATGGATACAGGTCATTTTGTATTAAGGATCATCCTAATGGAGGCAGTTTAACTTGATTTCCCAGGAGAGATCCTATCTCTGTATACAATCACATGTCAGGTATTTGGGTTTAGCACATCAACATAGGAATTTAGGGAGAGAGTATTCAACCCACAGAAGACATGAATTTTGAGTTATAGGTGAGCATATCTCTTGACTCTTCAATTATATTAAGAGAACACTGGTTCTCTTCACCTATAAATACTGGTTTGATGTTTACGATGTGGTATAGTTACAGTTTTTGAACTCTTCCAACACATGTAAGCATAGATTATTGATGGAAAATCTTACTTAAACAGATATTTTTGATGAATGAATGCATTCAAAACCCTGAGAAATCTGGAAAAAATGTAATGTTTTCATAATTGTGTATCATTTAGCGATCACTGCATTGCAAATTACTTCAACACTTAGTGGATTAAAGCAGCAATTATTTATTATTTCTCATGTATCTATGGGTCAGCTGAATGCTTCTGCTGACCTGGGTGGTATTTCTCAGGATTTTCGTGTAGCCCTTCTCTCTTTATTCATCGTCCCTGGTAGAGTTCATATCACATCACTTCCAAATTAGCAATGCATAGATAGGACTTTTCTCTGTGTGCTAAAATTGATGTTTCATTTTAAGTAACGTTTTGTAGATACTTAGATTAAAAATAGAAAGAGAGGGCTTCCCTGGCAGTGCAGTGGTTGAGAGTCCACCTGCCGATGCAGGGGTGACGGGTTCGTGCCCCGGTCCGGGAAGATCCCACATGCTGTGGAGTGGCTGGGCCCGGAGCCATGGCCACTGAGCCTGCGTGTCCAGAGCCTGTGCTCCACAACGAGAGAGGCCAAAACAGTGAGAGGCCCGCACACCGCAAAAAAAAAAAAAAAAAAAAAAAAAAATAGAGAACATTCGTGACTGCTTAAGGGAAAATAAGGTGAACCCTCTCATGTAATTTTCCTCAACTATTTGAACAGTGAATAGTTTTATTTATTTTAAAAATGTTCCTGACTTTCCACCTAGGTGAAGGGGGAAGAAACTCTTTCATTGTAGTCCCTATAAATGCATTGTGATTTGCTGAACAATGTTTGTTCAGTTTTGTTTGGTATTCCTTTTTTGCTTTTGAAAGAAATTGTAAATTTCCCTATTGATTAGGATGCTAAAACCTGAAAAGGATGTCACTCAGCTAAACAGTGAGACAAAATATGGACAACCTACAGAAATGAGAACTTTTCTTCAGGCCCTGAAAAAAGGGACTGCACCATCCTGGAGAGACAAAACAGCATCTTTTTTAATGTTTTCAGAAACCCACAAACTCAGGATTAAGAATCGGGCAAGGCAGAAAACTAGAGAGAGCTTAACCACTCTGAGTTGTGTGGCTATGAAGGGGGCCATTGCCTGATCGAGGAGGACTGTAAAGGCCTTTTTTCCTTTGGTCCAGTGTATTGATAGAACTCGATTGGGCCAGTACCCCCCAAGAACTGTCCTTGTGGACATCAGACTAAGGATTTATGATAAATGAGCCACCGGAATGGGAATATTATTTATTTATATTCTTGAACATGGTATGAATCTTATGAAAATATTTCAGATAAAGAATTTGACTCTCAAGGAGACCAAGGAAAACTACCACCAAAGTATCCGCAGGTAAATCCCGCAGGTACCTCAGGATGATCTTACACACCTGGAACAAAATTTCGGATGACAAGAGAGCTCTAGGTAAAGCTCAAGGGCGACTGACACACAGGAAATCTAAGAAAGAGGAATAATAGGGTTTAATGTTGAAGAGGCTAAGGCCGAATAAGTACATGTGATTTTTGACTTCAGAAGGTAATTAAGGAGAAAGGGCACCTAGTGAGCAATCATGATCTAACAGTGTGGTTTACTGAAATGATAAACTAAGGGAAAGAGCTTTACTGCTTAAATAATAAAAGATAAACATCAACTCTGAGAAAATAGTATTAGCAGGACAAACATACCCCATTCAAACTTTTTCAACATGACTTGCATCAGGGAAATCATTTAAAAGCAGAATCAAGGACCCAAACACAGCACGGAAATAATTAAAGCAAAATGTTCAAGAAACAGTAACTATCCAAGGTGGAAGAAACTGAAGTTACACTTGTGACTGGTTCAGATTAATCTTATTTGTTTTTTTCCCTCAAGAGTACATTGTCCTGTTTTTGGAAAACGGAAACCTTCATGTCTTGCACCTCGGCATCATGGGGATGCTGGAAGTGTCCAATCAGAGCAGCCCAAGCACCACTCTGGGCCGTCTCAGCCAATGAAAAGCCTGCAGCTCCTGAGGTACAGCCATTGACTCAAAAGTGTGAGGAGGTGTCCTGGGCTGAAGTAATAGGAGTCTTTCCGGCACATGCAGCCTTTGAGATTGAGAGGGGAAAGGGATGTGATTCTTTGCCATTGGGCCAGATGTTACAATGTGACACGGTGTAATCCAGTAACAGCCTTCTTGGGAGATTTGGCCTTTAGAGATTATGGAGTATAGTGGAACGTTTCATTCCCTGTGGTTTGTTTGCTGGCTGGTGTTTAATCATGGTGATTTAATTATATGAATTCAGAGACTGTGCTGGACATGTCTTTTGTTCTTTGCATCAAATATGGCAAGATGTTGATTACTAATATTTCAAGTAAGATTTTTATATCTTCATTTGTAAATGGAGCTCTTCAGAAATTGGAATAGTAAGCTTTCTTCACTGCTTGTATCATTCCGTTACATTTTCTGGTAATAAAAATTAGCTTTTCCTCCTTCATGACTGAAACCATTTTATTGGCAGTAGAATTAGCTGTCCCTTAAATGTCCAAGAGGAAACCTGATCGGAAGCCTAGTCACTGTGGATGAAACCACACTGATGACCCCCATTTTTTCAATTCTTCTAAAGTCCCTTTTTGGTCCAACTTCTGTAATTTATTTCTACATAAATACATTTAAATATGCCTTTGATTGTATTATTGTAGACTCTTGAAAGTAATTTGATTTTCATTTTTAAATATTTCGCCTTTTATTGATTCCATTTTTTCTCCCTATGTTGGTTTCTTAAAGAATAGGGTAATAGGTAATAGTTGTGGCTCATGTGCTCTAGAGAGCTGGCTCAGTAGTTGTGGCACACAGGCTTAGTTGTTCCATGGCACGTGGGATGTTCCTGGACCAGGGCTCGAACCTGTGTCCCCTGCACTGGCAGGCAGATTCTTAACCACTGCTCCATCAGGGAAGCCCTTCTATTGCTTTTTATCTCTTTTTTACTTATTTTCTCTCTGATATTTATTATTTCCTTCCTTCTGCCGACCTTGAGCTTGGTTTGTTTTTTTCTTATTCTTTTAGATGTTGGGGTAGGTCGTTTATTTGAGATTTTTCTTGTGTCTTGAAGTAAGTCGGTATGGCTATAAGCTTCCCTCTTAGAACTGCTTTTGCTGTGCCCCATAGGTTTTGGAAAGATGTATTTTTATTTTCATTTGTCTCCAGGTATTTTCTAACTTCCTCTTTGATTTCCTCACTGACCCATTGGTTTATTACTAGCATATCGTTTAGTCTCCATGTGTTTGTGGTTTTCCCATTTTTCTTTATGTAATCATTTTCTAGTTTCATACAGTGTGGTTAGAAAAAATGCTTGGTACAATTTCTGTCCTCTTAAATTTGTTGAGACTTGGGTTGTGGCACAGCATGTGATCTATCCTGGAGAAAGTTTCATGTGCACTTGAAAAGAATGTGTATTCTGCTGTTTTTGAATGGAATGTCCTGTAGATGTCTATTAAGTGCAACTAGTCTAATGTGTCATTTAAGGCCACTACTTCCTTACTGATTTTTTATCTGGATTATCTGTCTATTGCTGTAAGTGGGGCGTTAAAGTTCCCTAATATTATTGTATTCTTGTCAATTTCTTCCAAGAAATTTTACACAACAGATGAGACACAGCTGGATGGAGAATTGGTGAATTAGAAAACAGATGAAAGAAATTACACAGAATAGCTCATAGTAAGATAAATGAAGTAGAAGATTAAAGAGAGGCCAAGGGACCTAAGAAATGGACTAAGAAGGTATTAAGTGCATTTTGTAGGCATGCCAGAAGTGGTAACCTTGTTAAATTTTAGAATAATAATATTCACAGGGACACGGTTGATAATTATCCAGAATTTAGGAAAGCCTTGATTCCATAGATTCAGGGAGCATACTTGGACACATCATATTAAAGCTACAGAGTTAGCATATAGATCATAATAGCAGACAAAAAGACACATTGTATACAGAGCAATGCAAATACTGTGACAGTAAATCTCCTTTCATCAACAAATGGAAGCCGAAAGTGAGTGGTGAGAGTAAGTAACCATCCACGTAGTGTTGTACTCCTAGCCTAAGTATCATGATAAGACTTTGATAGACTTGAAGATGGACCACTCAGCACACCAAAACAAGGACAGACTTACTGCCAGTCCTTAGCCATAAGCCACTTTAGATGTTACCTCTGCTGCACATAGCTACCTTGTCCAATGTTCTGTACTTCTTGAGTTGGCCCACTTCCAAGGACTGATCAAGGAGGTGGCATAAAGATCTGGCTATGTTGGACCAATGTGAAATGACTTCAACAGGCCTTTAGAACTCAGCATGGGATCAGAAAGTAATTTTGGAGGGTCTGCGTTAGATGTGCACTTCTCCCTCTGCCCACACCTACCTCTCGCATCCCTTTCTTGGGCATTGAGCATGCATAAATATCCTGCACACTAAACACCATATCGATGTTTGTGTCCTTAGAACTTAATTCAGAATAAAAGAGATTGGAGACAACATGAAAAATCATGGTATCAATATTTACACCAACAGATACCATGTGAAAGGAACTTCTAAGGAATGTTTGCCACTTCTGGTATCCCTAGGAGATGTACTTTATACTTTCTTAGTCCATTTGTTAGGTGTCTTGATCTCCATTTAATCCTTTTATTCTCTTTATGAAGTATTCTGTATTATTTTTTAATCTACCTTCTAATTCACATATTCTCTCTCCAGGGGTGTCTTAGCTATTTAAAATTTCTTTACTCTTCTATTCCAGTGTTTATGATTTTCTGTACTAGAAAGCTTATTTGCATCTTTTTTTTTTTTTTTTTTTTTTTTTTTGCGGTACGCGGGCCCCTCACTGCCGCGGCCTCTCCCGTTGTGGAGCACAGGTTCCGGACGCACAGGCCCAGCAGCCATGGCCCACCGGCCCAGCCGCCCTGCGGCATGTGGGATCCTCCCGGACCGGGGCACGAACCTGCGTCCCCCGCATCAGCAGGTGGACTCTCAACCACTGTGCCACCAGGGAAGCCCTATTTGCATCTCTTTGATAATTAGCTATTGATTACTCATGTATTATGTATCTTATCATCTATTTAAATATGTTAATTAACATTTCTTGTACTTTGATGATAAATCTTTACAGGTTTCCATTTTGGTTTATTGTTTATGCTGATGTTGGCATTTTGGAAGGGGGGAAATCTGTGCTTGTTTTGGAGGACTTTAACTGTAGGAATATTTGTAGAAGCCTCAATTAAGGTTAAGCTCCCCTAGAAATAATTAGATTTGTATTTGCCATATATATGAGTTTACAAACAGAAATTAGTTGGGCCATGCTGATATTGTTAATTAGAACACCAAAGCTACATCAGGGCACTCTTTTGATTACAGATTCTCAAGGCAACATTTTATTCCCCAACCATAGTTAGGGACAAAATTAGAATTTTCCTTGGTTCTTTATTTCTTATGAGAAAAAAAGTCCAGTTTTTCACTATGGGTATAGTCAATTAAGCATTTATTTCATTTTTTAAAAAATATTTATTTACTTATTTATTTGGCTGCATCGGGTCTTAGCTGCGGCACACGGGACCTTTTAGTTGGAGCATGTGGAATCTTTAGTTGCAGTATGCGGGATCTTTAGTTGCAGCATGCAAACTCATAGTTGAGGCATGTGGGGTCTAGTTCCTTGACCAGGGATTGAACCCAGGCCCCCTGCGTTGGGAGTGTTGTGTCCTTGCCACCAGGGAAGTCCCAGTCAATTAAGCATTTAGAATTATGTGTATGTCTCAGCTGTCTATTAATTTGAGCCCATTTTCAAGCACACCTGAGTATTTAAAATAATGTTTAACATAATTTTGGGGGCTTCCCTGGTGGCGCAGTGGTTGAGAGTCCGCCTGCTGATGCAGGGGACACGGGTTCGTGCCCCGGTCTGGGAAGATCCCACATGCCGCGGAGCAGCTGGGCCCGTGAGCCATGGCCGCTGAGCCTGCGCGTCCGGAGCCTGTGCTCTGCAACGGGAGAGGCCACGGCAGTGAGAAGCCCGCGTACCGCAAAAAAAAAAAAAAAAAAAAAAAAAAAAAAAAATATATATATATATATATATATATAATTTTGTATATTACAATTTATAATTGGAGGATTTTCAGTTTTTCTACCCAATACCCAAACAATTTCCAAACAAGAAGTGTAAACGTCCCTTAAAAATATAAACCATACTAAGATCACTCAGTGGTAATCAGCTGATATTTAAGCTACGCTGCAAAGTTCCAGGCAACTTTCACACACATGCCTGGTGCTGCAAGGGACCTCTTTTCTTGTGGGGATGTCCAGCAGGATAGGCTGACCTTTTACATGGTAGCCATGTGTCCTCAAAAAGCAAGACAGAAGGACATTCCCTCTTAAAGCTTAACCCCATAATTGGCATAATATAATTTCCACCATATTCTATTTATTGCTCAAAATAATCACAGCCTTCATCAGCTCAAGAGGAGGGGGAAATGAACAGAACCTCTCATTGGAAGGAGTATCCAGGAATGAGCAACATTCCTGGATCTAATATCCACTAAAACCAAGCTTCTTGAGATCCTTTTGGGTGCCATACACAGGGTATGGCCAAGAAACAAGTGTTTTGTTCATTATACTAAGGTGGTTGTCTATGGATTCGTTTACTCTTTACCTACCACTAGGAGAGGGACACCTATCATTTAGTGGAATCCTATACTCTACACCACAACTTTCACACTAAAGTGGAATGAAGTGTCTAAACATTATAGACACCCTCTCCCACTTGTAGGACCCTGCATGTAGACAAAGAAACACACAGGTAGGCAGCAAGGGGGGTGTAAGTAGAGATTTCTTGGTGAAAGGAACTTGGACAGACAGGGTTTCAATATCTAATTTTTCTGACTTAGGGACACAGAGTTCTCCCATATTTCTCGTGGTTCCCTTCTTTCTTGGGTCCTCTAATGCCTGACACTTCAGTTGTAATCTATCCCTCTCAGCTGTGCCTTGAAAAGTACATATCCACAGAGTCATAAATGGGGCAGGTTTGAGGACAAAATTTAGGGAGAGGGAAAAGCATAAGAAGCCCTGGATATATGCCCTTGCATGATGTTGGAGTGTGGTTAAGGGAAACACTTGATTATACTTTTTCACTTGAATTAATTTCCAAATGGAGATTGAGGTAATTGAAGTTTATTCTTTTATATAAAGGTATTTCCTATCAAGCAGGTTGATCAAGAGAAGCATGGTTTCTGTTATCCTCTGATAGACTCACACACTCAAAGGCAAAACCATGCCTAATGGGTCAGACACTGAAGTGAGATTTAGGGAATCACCTAGGTCCTGGTGTCAGTTCTAATTCAGTAAATATGTGACTTTGGGTAACGCCCTTCACCTACCAGAATATGGTAAAGGAATCTGGGTTTTCAGAGGGATAGATTACACAAGCCAGTCCATTTACTTCAACAAGCACAATAACCTTGCATATTATTCCTACTTACAACAAATTTCACTCAGGTGCATGACAAAATACCTGCTCAAGTATCAGATCCACTGAGCTATATGGTTTCTGCTTATCTTCACTTCTCAAAGGCTGATGAATTTCACAATGCCTCTGTGTAGAATATTGCAGTTATTTCTGCAACGTGTTTCAGTTCTCGCTTATGTTTTACAATGAATTCTGTAATACAGATAATGTTGAAAAAAGTTTGAATGGGGTATGCTTGTCCTATTAATACTATTTTCTTAGGGTTGGAACTTATAGTTTGTTATTTAAGCAGTAAAGCCCTTGCTCTAATTCGTATTTTCAGTAGTCAACACCATTAGATCATGATTGCTCTTTAGGTGTCCATTTTCTTCAATTACACTCTGAAGTGAATAATTACATATGCTCATATCTCCTCCAAGGTCTTCAACCTTGAACTCCATTTTCCCTCTCTCCTTCCTAGATGCCATGTGTGTCACTTATCCTTGCGCTTCTGTCTTCACAGCGTATATGGTACAGTTGTAACACTGGTTTACTAATGCCTGTATTTGATTATTGGATTTACTAAATGTAAAACACACCTAGCACAATAAAAATATCCTAGTAGGTTAGATTTCTTAACAGGAATTCTCACATATTATTAATGTGCAAGAAATGTTTAGAAAAACATTTGTATTTCATACGGGCAAACACTGGGATATTGAAGCAGCAACAATGAGCACAATAGGAATTAAATAATTTTGTGAAATACCATTTTATCCTATGGGTCCACAGTTCTCTTTTTGAAAATGCAATGGCTCTGAAATGAGCTTTCTGCTTCCAAAATTATATTCAGGTTCTGTACGACCAACTTGAGGTCCCACACAGAGATATTTACTTGCCATTGATTTGGTGGAAGATTTTCCTGGTCTCCTTGGGAATCATATTCTTTTAAAAAAATTCTTTCATAAGATTCCTCTAATATTCCACAAAATAATAAATAAGATTCCTGAAAATGGGACTCATTTATCCTAAATATTTACTCCAGCGACCAAGGAGAGCTCTGGAGATATAATAGCCCGTCAGAATTCTTCAATCTTGGACTGAAAAACACAGACTTTCACTGCCCATTCTTTAAAAGACACTGCCTCCTTCATACCTGAACTACTCAGGGAAGCTCTCTCTAGTATCTTGCCACGGCACCCCAATTCTTTTTCCTTATCTCACAAGGCTCTGCCAATTTAAAAAAAGTATTTTGTTTAGTCTGTCCTGTAGAGACCTGTCCCTCTTCTGAGGGGCTCAGGAAAAGTTTGATTTTGTAGATTATCAGGAATTTATCTCAGTGTTTGGCTGAGAGTGATATACTTTACAGGTTCTTATATCCTACACAATAGGAAATAATTACAACTTTTTAAAAAGAAGTACAAATGGAATACAAAAATTGAAAAATATGTAGGTGTAAAGCAACATAATACTTTCTAAAAATTGAAAATGACAGAGTATCTTCTCCCTCACAGATAAGAAGAAATAAAATACTAAAATGAAATTACTGAACATTCACATAATTGTGAAAATGACTGTGGCAGGGCCACCTTGTTTCACTTAAGTGGTCACCAGTGTTCTCTTAATAAAATGGAAGAGGCAGGAGATATGTCTATATTTAGCTCAGAATACATATCTCCTATGGGTTGAATTTGTACCTCTAAAATTCATCTATCTATGCTGTAAATACTCGTACTCATATGTGATCATATTTGGAATCTTTACTGGGTAATCAAGTTAAAATATGTTCATTAGAGTAGGTCTTAATCCAAATGAGTTGCATCCATATAAAAAGGGAAAATCAGACATAGATACATACATATAGGGAGGAAAATGTGTGGAGGTGTAGGGAGATTTCAGCTATCCACAAGGCAAGGAGAGGGTCCTAGAATAGATGCCCCTTATGCATTCACACCTTGCATAAGATCCAACTCAGATGTAACCTTGATTTGGACTTAGAGCCTCCAGAAGTATGAGACAATAAATGTATGTTGTTTAAGTGACCCAATCACCAGCATTTTGTACAGAAGCTCTAGAAAACTTATATAATATTTAAATGACCTTGATTAGATTTTTTTTTTTTTTTTTTTTTTTTTTGCGGTACGTGGGCCTCTCACTGTTGTGGCCTCTCCCGTTGCAGAGCACAGGCTCCGGACGCACAGGCTCAGCGGCCATGGCTCACGGGCCCAGCCGCTCTGCGGCATGTGGGATCTTCCCGGACCGGGGCACGAACCCGTATCCCCTGCCTTGGCAGGCGGACTCTCAACTGCTGCGCCACCAGGGAAGCCCGACCTTGATTAGATTTATAAAACAAAGAAACAAACAGCAGATAAATAATCACACTTGTTACCCTACTGTCACCAAACCTGAACATCCCAGGAAGACTGTTACTGGTTCATTCATGAACACCGCACTATAGAGTGAGTGGCCCAGTGACTGTGGCTACCAGTTTGGGTCCCTCATTGGCTGACCTGGTGTCGAGGTGGACTTGAACCTCTCTGACTGGATGCTCCCACCATCCCCATGATGTTGAGCTACAAGTCATGAAGGTTTTCCACTTCAAAAACAAGAGAATAAGGCCTAGAAAAGAATAGAATTAGATCATCTGAACGAGTTGGAGTAGACTTCTGATTCTAGGCAGCCTGGAATAAGTTGTTTCCTGAACTTTTTGTTGCACTTATTTCTATGCTGTATTGGAGTCCCCTTTTTAAGTGAATCCATAAACACAGTAATGGTGAAAAGGTTTCTGAATGGGCTATACTCTTCCTATCAATACTATCATCCCTGATTTGAGACTTATAACTGTTATTTAAGCAGTGAAGCCATTTCCCTCAGTTTGCCTTTACAATAAACCACAACATTACAAGGTGATTGCTCACTAGGTTCCCGTATTCCCTCAATCAACTGAAGTGAATAATTACTAGTTGTTACTCCCCTTTCCAATCTTCAACATCAGACTTTCCCTTTCCCCTCTCCATCCTAGATTTCCTATGTATCAGTCATCTCTGAGGTCCCAGTTATCACTTCAAAACCAATTATGGTATATTTTGAATATTTTGGGGTTTTTTTTAACTAATGTGTCCATTTAATTTCTGAATTTATAAATGTGAAAGAAACAAAGCTCACTAAAAATATTAATGGATTCTTTTTCTTAAAACGACTTCCTACATAATACGATATGTATTATATTTAGGTCCTTAATCCATTTTGAGTTTATTTTTGTGATTGCTGTTGGAGAATTTTCTAATTTCATTTTATTACATCTAGCTATCCAGTTTTCCCAGCACCATTTATTGAAGAGACTGTCTTTTCTCCATTATATATTCTTGCCTTTTTTATTGTAGATTAATTGACCGTAAGTTCATGGGTTTATTTCTGGGCTCTCTCTTCTATTCCACTAATCTATGCGTCTGTTTTAGTGCCAGTACTATACTGATTGATTACTGTAGTTTTCTGGTATAGTCTGAAGTCAGGGAACCATATTCCTCCAGCTCTGGTCTTCTTTCTTAAGATTGTTTTGGCTATTCGGGACCTTTTGTGTTTCCACACACATTTAAAAACTTTTTGTATAGTTCTGTGAAAAATGCCCCGGTATTTTCATAGGGATTACATTGAATCTGTCGATTGCCTTGGATAGTACAGTCATTTTAACAATATTAATTCTTCCAACCAATAAACATGGAATATCTTTCCCTCTGTGATGTCTTCAATTCCTTTCATCAGTGTCTTATAGTTTTCCAAGTACAGGTCTTTTACTAACTTAAGTACATTTATTCTTAGGTATTTTATTGATTATTTTTCTCTCACACTGGCAGTTTCTCAGTACTCAGAGTAACCAGTTTTGTTAAAATAACAGCTCACATTTATTCATCAATTCCAGTATGTGTGGTATTTTGGGGACCTAATTAATGTTAAAAGAATTTAAAATTTACTAAATGTTAAATAATTTTAGTGTTTATGTGTAAGTATTCCCATTTCTGTTTGTGTTCTGTCTTTGCAGAAAGTGGTTTTGTCATTCTCTTCATTCTGATCACTGGAGGTTTTGATAAGAATTGGAGGTAATAGCTGGTGAATTATGTCCCATGATTTTGAGGAGCACTCTGCAGACCATGTCAGAGAGTTCCTGCTCAGGCCATGGAGGCTCAGCCATGGAAAGGTAAGATTCTGTGTGGGAGTAAAATGGCTGCCAAGTGGCCAAAGTCATTCTGATGGAGGCAACGACTTCAGTTAGGGAGGTCAGACTCGTTCAGGAAGCTCAAACTGAGTTTTATTCAATGTAGGTGGCTTAGGTGACAACTTCTCAGAGTTCTCATGCATAAATAGTAGGCATAAATCAGCTGAGGTGAACTTTGCCTACGTGGGGCATAGTTCAAAGATTTTCTGGTAGAGGTCACGGAAAGTTTAAAGGTCACCAGATTTCCACTGTGATTGGTTGACTGGAGGCCAAGCAGGGGGCCATCCAATCACACGTGACATGGGGTGCCTTAGTGACAGGCCTCCCTGCTTTGCATTTTATCCAATCAGATATGAACATTGCCCGTGACATCAGAGAAGGCAGGGAGTATAAACGGGGCCAGCGGCACTCAACTGCCGCACTGTCCTTCCCTCTGAGCTGTGGGGGAGACGGTTCTGACATGTCTGAGCCTTCGCCTGAGACGTCTGAAGAAAGCCTGGCCACCAAGGAAGCAGAGCCCTCCAAAGCCGAGCCAAAGAACCCGAAGCAGAAGACACCGAAGTGCCGCGGCTACCGCAGCCGCCGCCGCTCTGATGGCTTCGACAGCTTTGCCGCCTATTTCCCCAGGGTGCTGAAGCAGGCCCACGAGGGCCTGAGCCTCTCAGAGGAGGCCGTGGACGTCATGGATTCGTTCGTTAAGGATATGTTTGAGCGAATCGCCAACGAGGCGGCGCACCTGGTCTGCTCCAGCAAGCGCTCCACCCTCAGCTCTGGAGAGATCCAGACCTCCGTGCGCCTGCTGCTGCCTGGGGAGCTGGGCAAGCATGCCATGTCCAAAGCCAGCAAGGCCGTCATCAGATACACCACTGGCAAATGAGCTGCCTCCGGACCATCTGAGCATCTCAAACCAAAGGCTCTTTTCAGAGCCACTCATTTGGCGGGAAAAGACCTGTAGCTCTGAAGAGTCCGATCCACTCTGGGTTTTCGCCCTGTGCCATGAGGGAAATACCATAAACCTCATCCACTCTGCTTGAGTATATGTCTTTAGTGCCATTCGTTCCACAGAGAATCACGAACTAGTCTTAGCCAAAATGCACCTTGTCACTTTCCTAAATGGTCATTTCTACTTGTGGTTTCTCTGTTCACCCATTTTAGGGATTTTTATGGTCAAAATTCTTTCCATACAAGATTCACTGACCATTTTTATTGTCATTCTCCCAGCTGTATATAGCAGTATCATCCAGAGATTTTTATGTGGGATATAGTAACTGAAAGAGTGAAGTAGTGGACATGAAAATCTCACTTACACGTTCATACGCCTTTAACATATCTCAAATCTGAATTCAGTTAAGTACATAAAATAGGACCCAAACGCAGTGTAAAACTAAATAATCTAATTTTCTAGAATCAAGCACCATACCTCGTGAAATTAGTATTCTACATAATTCAGATTTCTCTGATTTTATTTTTTTATGCCTAAAACTTTTCGGTTTTTATCCAGAAATCTTGACTGAACTGTAATTCTGCATGGATGATGAGATCATCCAATGACAGCAGCTGTAGCCACAGTCTGAGGAGCAGCAGCTTATGAGGGACTGGGAGCCCCTGAGCCAGAGCAATTGGCCCAGAGTGTGGTGGGGCGTCCAGAGCTGAACAAATAACAGCCTTCCTGTGATACTCAGCCGGGAGAGTGAGCGGGAAGGAGGTGTGATAGTTTCCCTGTGGTTTTCCCTTCAAGTACTTGCTTTTAAT